>NC_026145.1:3990022-4008413 GCF_000512975.1 Sesamum indicum
GCGTCGCCCAGATGATGGGCGACGGCTGTCGCCCATGGTGAGGAGGGCACCGGCCCTCCTCTTCAGCAGCGGCGGCGGCGACGATACTTTCTTTTTAAAAAAATTATATATAAAATTAATTTTAATTTAATTAAAAGAATATTTTATTATATAAATAATTAAGTAATTATTATATAAAAGAATATTTTACTATTAATAGAAATATTATATGTTAAATGTGAGAGAAGGGCAAAAATGTCAAAAAAAGGTATTTTTATAGAAAAATCGCAGTCAAAGCGCGTGTGGCCCAATTTTTGTACGGAGGGGGTTTTTTGAACTTTATTTTATATCATAGGGGGGTATTTGATACTTTAATTTTCATAGGGGGGTTTTTGGACATTCCTATTATCACAGGGGGTTTCTGGATTTTTTTCGAATAAAAATAGATCAAAATCTTGCATAACATGTCTACCAAGACTATGATGAATCTATCTAAACAAGAATCCTAACTCTGCACCCTCGTAAATTCTTACAATTAATAAAGAATTTTCAATTGATAAAAACTCCCTCAAAAGAGACATCCTTTTAGATGAAAATACATCTAAATGGAAAATGCTATGAATAGTTTTTAGAATCTTAAAGATCAAATATTGGATTTGAATGGTATGTATTATTATATATCTAAACAAAATGTGTCTTTTTTCTCATACTTATTCCAAGCATATGAAGAAGATAAACTAACAGTCATCTAAAAAATTCTCAAAAAATAAAAAAAATGGATGGATCAATAATCTCCCATGAACATCCACCATTAGGGAGTCTAGGATTTCCAAGATCAAGTCATCTAGTGCCTTCCGGTTAGTGATCCAAACATCAAAGAGGTAAGCACTATTAAAATTAAACAACATACTTCTTCAAATTTAACTCTCCATTCTATAGAAAAACAATTAGATCGTATTCAAACCAAAATTGAAGAGATTTCAGGAAAAAAAAAAATCCAAAACCGTCTTCCTTTATAGTTACTTCTAAAGATTCAACCTTTCATATTACTGCTAAAAATCTTCTTTTCTAAATCTTAGATTATATACCAAAACTAAATCCAGGAAAATTCATCTATTAGGAATCCAAAAAAGATAAGAGATTTAGGCAAAGAAAAAGTTATTAATACAATTGAACAAAATCTTGGAGTTTCAGATAATGAATAAATTACAAATTCAATTTACACTATGCACATTTACAACCTTATAGGAATTACAATAAACCAACTCCATCTGATCTAAAAATTGAAGAGGTTCAATACATTAGGTTCTTTAATGGAAGTCCAATTTATGATGGAATTTGGATACTTTCTACGAATATAAAATCCTTAATCAGTGTAAACAAATAGTTATGATTTGAAATATTTATGAAGAAAGAGCACGTCTAACAAATGATGATTCTGCAAACAATCTCATTTTAGGTTTAATGTTCAATGAAAAGAATGGTGGGATAACACGATAACACCATAACTCGTCTGATACCATTCAATACCAGGATATCACAAACCATGATAAATTTGAATATAACAATCATTATTGAAATCATATAAGGAAATATAAAGATCTTAACAAATAATGATCAGTACAATTATATAAATAGGAATTGTAATAAGAATAATATATGAAGCAGGAATTAGAGACAATTATAGTTTGAAAGAAAACTAACTAGATTTCAGAATTTGTGTACAATGAATTTTTATAGAATAATTGGATGTTCAAAGATATTAATTATCAAAAGAAATTCGGTTTCTATATCTTGAAAAAGAACTGAAAGAAGAACTAGATGAAGAACAAGAAGAATAACTTGTGATAAGAAGCAAATGATAAGTAGTGAGTGTGTGAGAAAATGCTCTGGAGTGAGTTGTGATTTTTCTCCTTCAATTGCTTCCATTTATAGAAGTGGATGGTCCTCCTTTTCTTCATGTACTAGAGTGATTGTGCTGATCATGGTTGTCCTTCAAGTCTCAATAATGCAGCTAATAGGCTGCAAAAGCTGATTTTTTGAATTTTATTTTAATTTTGAATATTTTTTAATTTTTACATCATCTTTACATCATTATTACATCATCATCAATTTCTATGGAATTGGACTAAATATTTGAAAGCAATCATCCTCATTTTCATCTCCAAGGTTGATAAGCGATGGAGAGTCTTCCCTATCACTTTGTATTTCTTCAAGAATTTTTTGCATTTCCTCTTCTGTGGTTGCTTTGGCTATTTTTGCTGACAAATTATTTTTCCCCAGTAGAAATTACTCTTGCTCTAAATTGATCTCTTTTTCAAAAATTATTGATGTTTTGCATATTGTGGGATTTTATTTGAAGCATTCAAGAATTATTGTTTGTTCAAACGTTTATGTATTCATTTTGTCCCACCATTTGACACACAATTTCTCCCCTAAAGAAAATATGACTGTGTTTTCATCAATTTGGTGAGGTTTAAATTGTGGTTCAATTTTCAATTTCCACGTGAGATTAGATTGAATGTAAAATTTGAGTAAATTGAGAAGGTGTTGTCCTGGAAACATACTGATTTTCAAGTTCTCTGAAAAGAATTTGAAGGCTTCTTGAACTAATTTTGGGAGAATTTGTGGTTCTGGTCCAAAATAATGCCACCATCTAACAAACCAATTTGGAATTTTTACAGGGGTAACATTGGTACCAAAAAGGAAATAAAAAGACATGGTATTTTCCTTGTTCTGTTTAAGGAGAAAATGTTGGAAAGCTTTTATATAATACCAATAAGAAATCAATGGATATTTTTTATTTAGGATGTTTTTAAGCTCATATGGACTTTTTCCCCAATCAGACAATGAGAGAATGGAAATTATAAAGATTTTTCGGTAGCCAATTTTTGAGGAGTTGGTTGGGGCTCTTTTAGGAGGCATATTTTGAATGAAATGGATCTGGTTGAGAGAAGAATGTCCTCATAGAATTGCTGAGTTTTTAGGGAATCTTCACAAATCCTATTATGATTTTGATCAAGGACCATATTTTCCATTTGAACCGGATTATCTTGAATTTATTCATTAATCCATTTATCCTCAATTATACAATCGAGATGGAAATCAGCCTTTTCAACATATGGAGAGATAGGTGAATTGGATTGAGATCTGATTGGTCTTGCAGTGGAGGAACCTGCTACATCTTTGTAAGTTTGGGTGAGTTTGGAAGGGGCAAGAGGAATTGGTTTCCCAATTGGGTAAACCTATTTGTGATTTGTATGGCAATTTGTGGTAGTAATGGTGTTTTTGAAGCTGATTGGGTGAGATTTTGTGTTTTTGATTGAATTGAAGAGGGTAAAACCCGTAATGATTTTGGATTTTGGGGACTTTGTAGTTTTAAAATTTGAAGATTTTGAGAATTTTGGGTTTTAATTGAATTTTTCTCTGGTGTTAGAGAAGGATAATCTAACATTGAAGTTTGATGCCCTAAAAATCTTTGAATTATGATAATGGTTCCTTGATCGATTTGATGCCCTAAAAATCTAACATTGATTTGGAAATGTTTTATTTTTGGAGTTGATACTACTAAACCATTATCTTTTATGAGTTTAAGAAATATTTGTAAATATTTTCAATGCTTTTCTATATTTTCACTAAAGACTAAAACATCATCAAATAAACAATAGTAAAGGAAGTATATAGAGTAAAAATGTCATTTATAATTTTTTGAAATTCTGAATGAGCATTTTTTAGCCCAAATGGCATAACATTCTAGTCAAATTGACCAAAAGGGAAAGTGAAAACTGTTTTATATTTGTCTTTTTCATCTATTTGAATTTGCCAAAATCCTGATTTCATATCAAATTTAGAAAATACTTTTGCATTATAAAGTCTTTTAAGGATATCTGTCTCATTAGGTTTGGGATACCTAATCCACCTTAATGCTTTATTTAAGGATTTGTAGCTTATGACTAACCTGGGTGTTCCTCTTCCTAATTCAACATTTTTCTCGACATAAAAGACTACACAAGACCAAGGAGATTTTGAGGGATGAATTACTTTTCTGTTGAGAACATCTTGAATTTCTTTTTTACAATATTCTAGTAATTCTTGGTTCATTTGGATTGGCCTATCCTTGGTAGGAATTTGTCTTTCATCAAAGTCAGTTTCATATGGAAGAGTAGCAATATGCTTTTTCTTTCCCAAAATGCATTTGTTAGTCCTGAACAGACTTGACTTTGAATTTGATTTTGAAATTCAAGGAATTTCTTAAAGTGAAAGGTGCAGAAATTTGTTCTTCTATTTTCTTATGAGAGATTTCATCTTTTAAAAAGAAAATTTATTTTTCTTTATTACTAATATTTTCTTGAAATATAAAGGTATCTTGAATTACTTTAATATCTCTTTGGGTTACAGGAAATTTAAATTGAAATAAAATTTCTTTTCCCATTACTCTGGTTCTAATTCCTTCAGAACTTACATTAATTAGATAAAACATTTGAAGAAAATGATTTCCTAAAATTATTAGAGTATTAAGGTCTTTAACTAGAACAAAACTAGTCTTTAAAAAAATTACATTATTACAAATATGGGCTTTTGAAAGTTTGAAGTTAATCTTAAGACTGGTTGCATTAGCTGCTGAGAGTTTTTCTTTAGTTTTTTTCAAAATATTTGGTGGGGATTAATTCCTCTTGGATGGAATTCATATCGGCTCTTGAATCCTTTAAAGCAATAGTAGTTAATTTGAAATCTTCAATAATTAGATTAACTTTTACATATAATTTTTGATAGGCAATTCTGGAGATAGCATTGACAAAAGATTCTTCTTCTTCAGAGACCTTAGATGGAGATAATTTATTGGGATTTTCTCTATAAATTTGATTTTGAAATTTTATGATTAAAAATTATTTCTTATTTTGTGTACAAACAACGGTATAGTATGTCAAAATATGGATAAGCAATTTTCTTTGACTCAAAAGTATATTGACACCCTTTGATGGCTTATTCGATTTTCTCTATTTACTTTTTCTCGAATAATGCGAGTGGTGATTGAACACAAGACTCTGTTAGTTTTTTTGAATTATTATTAGGTGATTATCTATATATAACTCCAGATTTAGCATGATTTTTTATTTTCATAATAATTTAAATTGGGAGAAAATATTTAAATTGGTATTTTCATTTTTGATTTAGTTTTTTTTATAGATACTGGGTTAAATACATTTTTTTTTACATTATTGTTCTCAATTATAAATTAAAATCAAAATAAAAAATTTTGTGTGTTGAATAAAATGGCAGCCAAACATGCACTTATGTAAACGAGCTACCACCTCATTTTTCCTCTAAAATTAGGTTGATTGTTGGTTTTAACGATCAACCTAACGGGGGTATACATGTGAATGAAAATTAAAAACTTTAGTTATCAAGTCTGACGACTTAGAAATTTGGGATACTAAAACTGAAAAAAGGGTATATTTTGGATACCAAAAATAAAATTATCCCGTGAATTTTTAATTAAAAATAGTTTTAACATCAAATTCATTTAGAAAATTAAAATAAAATTAATCATTACCTCAAATATATATGAGGGTGAAGAATATATATGTTATAATCAATTAAGAAAGTTATTAATATTGCTATTAATACTTAATTACCTACCAATTAAGTATTTTTACAATTAAAAAAATTAATTTCTAAGAATTCACCATTTGGTAAAAATTGAAGGATTTGGGTCAAAACACCCCCTTCAAAAATATATATGTATATATATTAATAGGTACCCTATATATGCTCCGTTATGACAAAATCATAATTTATAAAATATTTAAATTAAGAAAGTAAGTTAGGATTTTTTAAAAAAATTAGTGCATAATATAAAATTATTTTTCTTCAAATTACAATGCATTAATAACAATTAAATGTAAAGAAGTTTACATATAAAAGTTTTAAATAAATAAACTCTTTGGACAAATATTTGTCCATATACATGTACAGTAAAATCTCTACAAATTAATAACATTGGGATCATGAAATTTTATTAATTTAGAGAGATATTAATTTATCGATAAATTAATATTTTATTAATTAAAAGAGAGACTTTTTAAATTCATCAAATTTAGTACATATGTATTGAAAATAAATGAATTCATATATGTTTCATTGATTATATTCATGCATCAATCAATTTTTTGTAACTAATTAAATATATTCATTTATAATATCAATTCATTGTATACAATTAACTATTATATTCATAGATACATGTATCAATTCATTAGAATTACTTAAATATAAATGTTTACATTAATTAGTTGCACCTAAATAACTATTATAACCAATTAAATATATTCATGCATGATGAATGAAACATATACTATATAAATCTCAATATGAAAATAAAATAATTCATGACACCCAACCATGTCTTCTCTACTAAAAGGCATTGCAAAATCATCCATGAATGATCAAATGCGTGAAGCATTACAGACTTCATATTTTAGCAAATTACTATAATATTTATAACTGTAATATTTATGAATTATTAATTTAGTGTTTTAATGGGACCTAATATTTATAAAGGAATTTTTTGAAAAATTATTATCTTATTATTTTATCGAATTTGATGATTTTTTACAAAGGCCCAAGTCGGGACCGAAAGATTTTATTATTTTAGAGAGTTTATTAATTTATAAAGGTTTTACTGTAGTAAGAAAAATATACAAATAAGATAATTGAACTATCATAAAAAAATCATAATGAAATAATAATGGAAGAGATAAAAAAATCCAAATAGTTTACAATTCTAAAAGAAATAAAGAACTATATTTCTTTAAATGTTAAATAATGCAACAGTGTTAAAGAAAAAAAATTCAATATTCTTTTCCGATATATCAGACATCAAAACTTAGTCTCTTTTTCAAAAGATACAAAATATTTATACTACATATATATGATTATGAGTATAAAGTTCCTTAAAATTGAAAATTAGTAAAAAGAATTCTAAAAAATGAAATATGATAGAATGAAAAATTAAATGAGCCAATATGTCAAAATATGAAAATTTCACTATTAAAAAGGATGGAAATATATATAGTAAAAAATGAAATAAAATTAAATAGAGGTCAATAATTATACGATTATAGGAATTGAAAGTATGTAACTAAAATATATATGAGCATTAAAGAAAAAATTAATGTTAACAAAATATGGTGAATAAAAAAAAACTAAATGGATCAGTATATACAACTGACAAATTTAATGATTGAAAGATTCAAACAAAATTTATAGAAGAAAATAAAGGTGAAAGTACAAAAATCAAGAAAAGTTGAAATTATGCAATATATAGAATGAATAATTGCCGAAAATAAAATTAATAAATCACAAATAAAAAATAAAGAATATAAAAAAAGAAGAAAAAGAGCATCTGTTGTTTTTCAATATGGTTGAGAATTAGGAGTTATATTTTAATAACAATATGGATGAAATAAAGTATTGAATAAATGCAAAAAAGAAAAATTAAATAAATAAAAATGCACTTAACAAAGAGACAAAGGTGAGACTTTATAACTTCCAATTTTATATATTTTTTCACAAATGTAATTAATGTCTCAAACTAAAAATTTGTTCGATCAATATCAAAATATTATATTACAGAAAAATAAACCGTAGCAGTATATTTATGCTAAAAAATATAGTAAAAATAGTAGTTCGAGTACAAAATTAAACTACTCGAATGAAATTATCTTAATAAAATTAAATTAATTTTTCAAGAGAATTTGTACAATTATATTCAAGAACTGTTTACGTAGAATGATAATAAGAAAAGTTTCAGGAGGGGAAAAAATGATGATTTTATATTAGAAAAATAAATTATATACCTTAGTAACAATAAAGATGAAAAAGAAATTATATTAACGATATAATGCAGTGATGTTTGTAGGGAGTTTGAAACAAATAAAATTTTACATAAAGAGAAGAAGAAACGTTTTTACATAAATAGAACAAGCATACAGTTTTCACAATAGAATACAATGATGTCAGTGGGGCTTGAAATGAAAATATAAAGAGAAAAGAAAATGTTTTTATATGGTATTAAACATAAAACTCTAATTAGTTTGAAAAAGAATATTTTACCTCTGAAAGAGCATAAAATTACGAGTTTACCAGAAGGATCCGCATATTTTTTATCGGATCGGGTCGCGCCGAGATACGTGGAAGATGCCCATTAGACCAAGTAGACCTCCAGCTTCTCTTTATAAATACTCTATAGTCAGTGCATTAATGGTACGCTCACTTTACCACTCTTTACTTTCTGGTCGCTTCGGCTTTCCAACTCGCCAACGACCTGCTTTTACGACTTCAAATACCAAACACTGACTTAAGCATCAGAGGGTTTTAGTTGGGGGTCATCCCAACAAGCCTAACGATCTGCTTTTTTTCTCAAGGCCCGATCACTAGTTTGGGAGGGGTAGCGACCTCGAACCGATTGGAAGATCAGTTCGCTCGACCAAGGAGGTCGCGAGAATTTCGACCTAGATCAGACAGTATGTATAATAAGAGGATAGTGGTAAATTGGTGACTTAAATAATTTAGATCACTAAAAACCTATAGAAAAGTTTTAATCTAATTAAAAAATTTAAAATAGGAGGATTCAGTCTTTAGTCAAAAAAGTTTCAATACATATTAATAGATTAGGTTAAAAAAAAGAATCAAGTTTAATGATATACAACAAAGCTGGTAATAAAATAATAATAAATAAATAAACACTTACAAAAGAACATATAATACGGCGTACAAATGTAAATTAAAATTAATCATAATATACTTATAAATTTAGTATTACTTAAGAATTTAATATATGATTGGCAAAAACTATGGAGAGAAGATTGCTAAGTTACTATATTTGTCCGATTAATTATGAAAAATAATTTAGGTTATATAAAATAAAATTAATGAGAATAAAAAACCACAATATATTCTATTAAACCAATCAATTAGTTTAATAGGGTTTGTTATTTCAACTTAATTAAAAATGTACTTACCAGCTTCTTGTGCCCCCAACGAAGGATGATCCCTACGGTACACAGTCGACACCATTGCCACGTTGCTTACCTTATTGTCCTTATTATTCCCGAACTCTTCTTGAAGTCTGGTGCGGTCCAATACTCGTACCACTGGCGCTAGATCTCCTCAACCAACCATGGAGGATGCCGCAACAGAGCCATGGTCTCACTGAACATACAGTCCATGTACATCACTTCCAGATGGTTGAACATCTTTTATATCTCCTTGTCCGAGCAGTCACAGTAGTACTTAAGTATATGAATTGTTAATCCTAAATAATGAATTCAATTAAAGTGTATTAAAAAGAAAAAATAAAGGAAATTACCTTGATCTGTTGGAACCAGAAATCTTGTTGTTCCTATTGGACTTGCTTGTATTTGGCCCATGGCTAGAAAAAGTGGTTGTGCGCCATGTCCTCCATTGTGCTGTGAAAATTTCAATCCAACATGCATAAACAATTGGGTGTATTAATTAATATTCAAGAAATGAATAAAAAAATAGAACTAAAAGGTTTAAGCAATTTAATTATTGGGTGTCCGAGAGGCTTATGCACGCTTTGTGGTGGTGGTGGTGCAACATAGGACGAGCTGGGGGATGCGGAAAAAAAAAAATGGAGGGGCGGACGAGGACCCAACACGCGATATGCTAGGAGTTGCTGGAGCCAACCTCACCGGTTCAAATGGCATACTCTAAGATGAAGGAGCCCAATGAGGAGCTAGATTAGGTGGCAAGAGTGCCTGTGTGAATGTTTCTGCAACATGAATGCCAGAGCTTAGAGTGTTCCAGCTCACTGTCGTCCTTCTGATACAACATGCAACTATTTTTATTCTTGTCGACCAGTAAACCTACTTGTCTTGTCATCTTGTTCATGATGTAGTATTCAGACAACCCGTTGGGACACCTTATCTTAGCATCATCCAGACATATTATGCCCGGCCTTGATGTACACCAGCCTATCAACCCCTAAAACTAGGATTTTTTACCGTTGTACAACAGTTGATCGACATCGTGCACTAGATCGAGAAAGTTTTCTAAAACCCCCACACAACATAGTTGTACACTCTCGCGTTGTAGCACAAATTAGGACCAGCCTGACCAACAATAGTAGGACAAGAGCTCGAACCCCCATTAGGTGCACTTTTAGTGTGCAATGAAAAATATTCCAGTCCAACTGCATCAAAAACCATCGTCTAGCCTGAATCCATCTACCAGTAATCACCACAGTGCGTAAATCTCCTGTGCAACTGGTGTTTGCTCATGAACTGGGGTGGTCACTGTATCATAAGAGCCCTGCACGTTTTCCTCACCATGTGAAGACCAATTATAATATTCCACCACAAGTCATACATAACTTCATCCGTTGTTTTGAACTTTCATTCTTGCAATTCCGACACAAGCACCTAATTTATATTGGTGTCCATATGTGCACGGTGACATTTGGCCCACCCTATGAAAGCCTGCACCATCCCCAAATTCCTACCTAATACCCACATTCCTTAATAGATTTTCCTTATACATCGACCTCTTCAATTATCTTAACATAATGACCACTTATTTATATATATACATATAGATTTTGAGCTATAAAATTAATTAATTGCCGCCAGTAATAACTACAATTTAAATATATAAATTGAGAACAATGATTATACTACATTGGACAAAATAGGGTTTCAATTGTTACCTTATCAATCACTATCCACCTCCCCTAAACTCAACTCACAGATCAACAGTACACAATGATGGTAATATGTATAATATACTCAAAGATTTGAGAGAGATAGAGTGTGCATGTGTGTTTTTTAATGATTCAAGAGAGTGAATACAAAGAAAATGAAAGCAACATATATATCGATAAATTTGCAATGGATTTTGCGCTGTGACATAAAAAACTAGCCGTTGCGGAATAACCGTTATGACGATTGCAATGTTTTTTTCCCAGAATTTTGCAGCGATCAAAGTAACCATTCTTGAAATAGCTGTTATATTTGCGACCATTTACTGACTTTGCTACACGAAAAAAAAAAAAAGAAAAAAGAACTTGCAAAATTGTTCTCCTTTTGCGACGGATTTAAAATGGCATGAAATTTGGTCGAAATGCTATCCTAAATATACTAAGTCTATTGAAAAATCTGTCACAAATTTGTGGCAACTAACTTCCCTTGCAAAAGTCCGTCGAAATTAGTAGACAGAAAAATTTTTGCGACAGTTTCTGTCTGGATAAAACGAGCCTTACCTGCGATGATAATCACGATGGACCTTCTGTCAATAAGTTGGTTTCTTTTGTTTCTGATCCAAGATGATATTATCCATCATAAAACCATTGCAATATCCACTGAAAATTGGTACAAATTATCTTCATTGCAATTAGCCGATAGGTTAATAAAATTGATATTTTTTTTGGCAGTAGGGACAATAATAATGTAATTATCCTTATAAGTTTAGAGCATATTAAAATTTTTGGAGTTTGCGATAATACTTATCTTTCTTTTCTCAGTTTTTTATTAAAATAATTGTATTATTAATTTAGTATTTATTCTCTATATATGTGTTATTTTTATGTCCCTGTATTGAAGGAGTCATTTAAGTAGTGTATATATATATGTATATATATCACAATAGGCAAAATTGTAGAATTAGTCTTGTATGTATGGAGTGGTGAAATTGGTCCTGTAACTATGAGACTGATAATTCTAGTCCTTTATATTTAAAATTTGTAGCAAAAGTGACCGAAAATTAACAAATGGACACTACTTACACAGTTAGCATCCTACGTGGATGCTGATGTGACAAAAAATGGTTAACCACCACCACCAAGCCAGTAGTCGAATTTTTTTTCCGGCGCGTCTCTGGCCACGCGTATCCACCCTGAACTCGTCGTCCTACGCTAATTCCAAGCCTATACCATGTGTATCAATCGGAGTTCAAACGTGCTCCCGATTATTGACTATAATTTTATCCTAAAACCTAGATTTATTTTCTTTCTCTTCTGGATTCGCCGGCATCCGACCCACCCATTGTTCGAGACCACCACCAATCAACTCCCCATCCTCCGGTGAGTTGATTGCACCCAGGGCCATCCATTTCCATTAACTATTCGGTCAGTTCTGTTTGTTTTTATTTCAACCCCTTTTAGTTTTTCTGTCATATCTCCGTCACCAAGGATCATCTCATCATTGGACCACACCCTTGTGTTCGCTCCGCATGACGCACACATCCCTCTGATCAGTTTTCATCAACAACACATCCACACCATGGCCTCATCATCGGTTGACTTCTCCTATATGTTTTACTTTAGTGGCAATTTTGATCCTTACAACAAAAATTACCAGTCAGCAGCCACGTAAGATACCACGTGTTGAAGTTGAGACCAGTAGGCAATCGAAACGCTAAGTCCCAATTTGTCTGGCTAATTTTTGGGTAATTTTGACTGAAAGGACCAAAATTACCACTAAAATAAAAATATATAGGACTAAAAATTACTAATCTAGTAATTATAAAACTAATTTTGCCACTCTCTATACTTACAGAACTAACATGCAATTTTGCCTACACAATATGTAACAAATAAAATACATTATCTGTCTTGTCCGATGTTATGGCTTATTTTATGAACCATCTCCATGGCTCTTGTAGTCTGTTTTTCCGCGTGCGTAAATGAAATTAGTATTGAGCATTTCTTCTTTCAGATTGTTCCCTTTTGCCCTTTCATCAATCAATCAATGCGGCTAAATTGTTGCTTGTTTTGTTCAGTCAAAGTGCTTCTGTAATTAGAATTTCATATTATGTTTTCTACTCCAGTAAAAATTTGGCTCCTTGCAGCCAAGTTGTATCATCGATCACACCTGAAGCTGCTTGTGCTTACTACTGAATATTGTATATGCTTTCCCATGATGATAGACTTAGGCCTATCAATTGACAGGTTATACCCAGACACGGATTCAATGATTTTATGTTAGACCCATACCCGAACCCAATCTTATTAAGTTAAGCCCAGACCCAAGTTAATACCCACTAAAATAAGTATTTGAGTATGGGTACAGTCTAGACCTTAAAATACCTGTGTATAGGTATTGAATAGGTAAAATTTAATAATATAAAATTTTATCAAATTTGTAAATTTTTTATATATCATTCAACTCGATTTACTTGTCATTTAAATTTTTTAAATTTTTTATATAGTATATTATTTTTTTCTTACAAATTATATTTGAAAAAAAATATACAACCTTTTCATTTTTGTTTTCGAAGTGACACCTCCAAATTAAGTTTATGATAAAATTAATTTGAACGTAATAGAATAAAGAATACCAAAATATATAAAAGATTAAATTAGTTATGCTCGACTAAATATATGGAACTCATAAAACTTTTTTTTTAAACTTGAATTGATCAATTCACGAAAATAGGGTATCAGAGACGGAATTAAATCCGCATTTATCAAAGACGGATTTTGAGATGGATTTTTTTTATAATAAATTATTAATAATTTTTATTTTATAGTCGGATTAGAGATGGATATATAGGTCCGCAAAAATATGTTATACTTGTGTCTATTTCCGTCTCTGATACTATTAAAATCGGGATGGCTAACACTTAATCTTTTTTTGCTATTTCTGTCTGCGTTTTCGTAGCTAATTTATTTGTAATTTAGCCACGAAAATTTCCGTCTAATGTTGTAAATAGAAATTTTTTTATTTACGAAAATATTATAATACAAAAATAAGAATTTTTTTATTTATGAAAATAAGTTGAAAAATTTTATATGACTTGATAAAATATATATATATTTGTATAATTATAATGTACTAAAATTTTAAGTTTAATTAATTACAATAAAAGTAAAAATATTTTTTTTTATTTTAATAAAAAGCAATCATTCCTCTTAATGTTTTCTCTCAACAGCCACCACCCCTCTTTTCTTCTCCCTTGACTTAACGTTTTCTCTCTTTCCAACTCCTTCTCCCTCTTACTAGCGATCGTTATAGGTGTTTATAATTCTGAAGAAGAAGAAACATTCGTTAATACAATATCCAGGATTGCTTATCAGAAATGGTATGTAAAAATTAATTTAGTTATTGAAGATTTTAAATTAAATGCTATAGCTTTAATGGATTCAGGAGCAGACATGAATTGTATTCAAGAAGGATTAATCCCCACTAAATATTTTGAAAAGACTAAAGAAAAACTCTCAGCTGCTAATTCAGCTAGTCTTAAAATTAACTTCAAGCTTTCCAAAGCCCATGTATGCAATGAAGGAATTTGTTTCAAAACTAGTTTTGTGTTAGTAAAAGATCTCAATACTCCAATAATTTTAGGAAATTCTTTTCTCCAAATGCTCTATCCAATTAATGTAAGTTCTGAAGGGATTAGAACTAAAACCATGGGAAAAGATTGTAAGTTCTGAAGGGATTAGAACTAAAACCATGGGAAAAGATATTCTATTTCAATTCCAATTCCCTGTAATCCAAAGAGATATTAAAATAGTACAAGATACTTTTATATTTCAAGAAATCAGTAATAAAGAAAAATAAATTCTCTTCCTAAAAGATGAAATTTCTCATAAAAAAATCGAAGAACAAATTTCTGCACCTTTCATTCAAAAGAAAATTCTTGAATTTCAAAATCAAATCCAAAAACAAATCTGTTCATAACTGCCAAATGCATTTTGGGAAAGAAAAAAACATGTTATTACTCTCCCTTATGAAACAGATTTTGATGAAAGACAAATCCCTACCAAAGCTAGGCCAATACAAATGAACCAAGATTTATTAGAATATTGCAAAAAAGAAATTCAAGATCTTCTTAATAAAAAATTGATTCGCCCCTCAAAGTCCCCTTGGTCTTGTCCAGCTTTTTATGTTCAGAAAAATGCAGAATTAGAAAGAGGGACGCCTAGACTGGTTATAAATTATAAATCCTTGAATAAGGCATTGAGATGGATTAGGTATCCTATACCTAATAAAACAGATCTTCTTAAAAGACTTTATAATGCAAAAATATTTTCTAAATTTGATATGAAATCTGGATTCTGGCAAATTCAAATTGATGAAAAAGATAGGTATAAAACAGCCTTCACTCTCCCTTTTGGTCAATTTGAGTGGAATGTTATGCCATTTGGGTTAAAAAATGTTCCTTCAGAGTTCCAAAAAATTATGAATGATATTTTCACTCCATATACTTCATTTACCATTGTTTATATTGATGATGTTTTAGTCTTCAGTGAAAATATAGAAAAACACTGGAAACATTTACAAATATTTCTTAAACTTATTAAAGACAATGGCTTAGTTGTATCAGCCCCTAAAATAAAACTCTTCCAAACTAATATCAGATTTTTAGGACACCAAATCCATCAGGGAACCATTGTCCCAATTCAAAGATCTCTAACTTTTGGAGAAAATTTCCCAGATCAAATCTTAGACAAAACTCAATTACAAAGATTCTTAGGAAGTCTAAATTGTGTTTCAGATTTTTATCCAAATCTTAGACAAATATGTAAACTATTATATGAGAGATTAAAAACTCCACCACCTCCTTGGACCCAAGTCCACACAGATTTAGTGAAAAAATTAAAAATAGAAATTAAAGAAATTCCTTGTCTAAGTATATGTCATCCAAATGCACCAAAAATTGTACAAACAGATGCATCCGAACTAGGATATGGAGGTATTCTTAGTCAAATTATTAACAATAAAGAAACAATAATAAGATATTATTCTGGAGTTTGGAAAACTACAGCTCAGAAAAACTATCCTACAATAAAAAAGGAAATATTATCTATTGTATTGTGCATTTCTAAATTCCAAGACGATTTGTTAAATCAAAAATTTCTTCTAAAAATTGATTGTCGAGCTGCAAAAGATGTACTTACAAAAGATGTTAAAAATCTAGTTTCAAAACAAATTTTTGCAAGATGGCAAGCTTTACTATCTGTATTTGATTTTGATATTGAATATATTAAAGGAGTTCATAATCACATTCCTGACTACTTGACAAGAGAGTTTTTGCAGGGATGTCGAAATCAGGAGAGGATTCAAAGCTAAAGGTAAGTCCTTTAGCAAAAACCAACACCCAAATTCTCAAATTAGAATACCCTTCTCTACCACCAGAGAAGACCCAATTGAGACCCCAAAATCTTCAAATTTCAAAGCCACAAATCCCATAAAATCCAAAACCATTACGAATTTTACCCCCATATCTCCAACCAAAAACACAAAGTCTTGCTCAAACAACCCAAAAAACACAAACTCCCATTCAAATTGTCAACAGATTTACCCCTTTGGGAAAACCAATTCCTTTGGCACCTTCCAAACTTACTCAAACCTATAAAGACATAGCAGGTACTTCTACTGCTAGGCCTATCAGTTCCAAATCAAATTCACCAGTTTCCCCATATTTTGAAAAAACAGATTTCCACCTCGATTGCATAATTGAGGATGAGTGGATAAATGACCAAACCCAAGACAATCATGTTTTAATGGCAACAATGATTCTCGATGAAGATCACAACAGGATTTATGAAGATCCTCAAAAAACCCAACAATTCTATGAAGACATTCTTGTCTCTACCAGATCCATCTTTATTCAAAATATGCCTCCCAAAGGAGCCCCAACCAACTCCTCACAAATTGGCTACCGAAAAATTTTCATAAACTCCATCCTTTCTTTGACAGATTGGGGAAAAAGTCCCTATGAGCTCAAAAACATACCAAATAAAAAATATCCTTTGATATCTTATTGGGACTATATCAAAGCCTTCCAACATTTCCTTCTAAAACAAAATGAGAAAAATACCATGTCCTTTTATTTCCTTTTTGGCACCAAAATTTCTCCCGAAAAAATTCCAAACTGGTTTGTCAGATGGTGGTACTATTTTGGCCCAGAACCACATATTCTTCCTAAACCAGTCCAAGATGCATTCCAATTCTTCAAAGAAAATCTCAAAACCAGTATGTTTCCAGGAAAACATCTCCCCAATTTACTCAAGTTCTATGTCCAATTTAATCTGACCTGGATTCTGAAAATTGAGCCCCAATTCAAGCCCATTCAAATTGATGAAGATACAATCATATTTTCCTTAGGAAAAAAATATTGTGTAAAATGGTGGGACAAAATGAACACAGAAACCTTTGAACAAACAGCAATATTGGAGTGGTTCAAGCAAAATCCCACGATGTGCAAAACGACAACAATTCTTGGTAAAGAATTCAATTCAGAGCAGGAACAATTTTTATTGAAGAAAAACAATTTGTCCGCAAGAATTGCAAAAGCAACAACAACTGAAGAAATGCAAAAAATTCTTGAGGAAATTCAAAGTGACAAGGAAGATTCACCACCACCAATTCACCTTGGAGATGAAAATGAAGATGACTGTTTCGGCATTTTTAGTCCAATTCCGTAAAAGTTCAGTTTAATGTAAAAATTATTATTATTGTAATAAATTGTTGTAACAGATTTCATTTAGAAAATGATGTAATCATGATGTGAAAAAAAAAAATCAAAAAAAAAAAAATCCAAAAATTCATATAAGCTTTTCCAGCCAACTTGCAGCATTATGGAGGTTTGATGGACAGCCACAAACAGCAATAATTCAACTATATGATGAAGGCCAAGCATTTCTATAAATGGAGCCATTTGTGGGAAGAAGGATACAACTCATTTGAGAGAACTATTCTCATACTCTTTCAAGTTCTCTCTCTTGTTCTTCATCTCTTCTTTCAAGTTCTTTCTATTGTACTTCATCTATTTCCTCTTCATTCACTTCTTACAAAAATATGATGTCTTGGATGATTAGTATCTTTGTACATCCAACAAAGTTTCTGTAGATTCTTTGTAAACAAATTCGGATATCCAAGTAAGTTTTTCTTGAACTCATAATTGCCTTAATTTTTACCTCATAAATTTATTCTATTGTTGTATAATTTCTTACTTTATATAATTTATTGTTATAATTCAATCTTTTTGGATCTTTATATTTCCTTACATAGTTTCAAATATGGTTGTTATATTCAAATTATTCTTGGTTTGTGATATCCTGGTACAAAATGGTATCAGAGCCATGCAAATCTTGAGTATATCCATATATAGAAGTTCATAGTTTGTGAATCGAACTTCGACACGTTATAAGTCGACTTACTTGACTTTATTGTGCCGCAATAAATCGTTGTCTGATTCGAAAGATCAAAATATGAAAATCTAATACTATGGATAAATTCATAAAAAGCATGAATTCTGGAGCCTCATCATCAGGGGACAACCAAGAAAATTCGAATATAATTACCACAGGAGAGACACTGTGGGAAGACAGAGATCTATTCGATTGGAAACCTCCCAAAATCAATACTAAAGAAATTTATAAAAAATC
>NC_026145.1:4008652-4034662 GCF_000512975.1 Sesamum indicum
TTTCCAAATTTCACTATTTCTCTTAATGATCCTCATATTTTAGATATTTTAACTTTAAATGTAAAAAACTATAATTACAAAATGAAATCTGGATCTCATATCTATGAAATATTCTATAGGCTACACTACAAAATTACTAATACTGGCCTAGATATTCAAGCCATATCACACACTAAATCACCAGGTCAAACGGTATTTTGGGAAATCAATAGAGCCAAATCTAATCTTTTAGTTCCAAAAACTATAGAATGGAAAAATGTTACTTTACCAGAAACATGGAATTTACCACCAGGATCAATTCCCCCAACTCAACCCATAGAAAATTCAGAAATTGATCAAATTACCCAACATCAAGATGGATCCGTAGGAATAAAATTTTGTAGACAAAATTCACTAAAAACAAATAGAACATCCTTCTCTCATCCTATCACCCCCTCCAGGCACTCAACATCTGAAACAATTAGACCTACCACCTCAAAATTTCAAGGAATAAGAATAGATCAAAACCTTGCACAACCAATATACCAAGATTATGAGGAAACTGGTTCCCCAAATTCCGCACCATCGCAAATTCTTACCATTACCAAAGAATTTCTAATAGATAAAGAATTTCTTAAAAAAGACTTTCTTTCTGAAGAAAATATTTCTAATAGAAAATGGTTCATGAATAATTTCTCTGAACCCCAAAGAGCAAACATCAGATCTGAATGGTATGAGTACATTTCATATACTAAACAAAATATTCCTTTTTTCTCCTATCTATTCCAAACATATGGAAATGACAAATTAGCAGTCATTCAAAAAACTCTCAAAAAATGGACAAAGCTTGATGGGTCAATAATCTCGAGTGAACATCCACCTTTAGAAGAATCCGGTATCTCTATAAAAGGCCAAATCATCAAATGTCTTCCAGTTAGTGAACCATCTACTAGTGAAACTAGCACTGTACAAATTAAACAAAATAATTTTTCAAATTTAATCCTCCATTCCATAGGAAAACAGTTAGATCGAATAGAAAACAAAATTGAAGAAACTTTGTAAAAGAAAGAGCCTTCATCATCTTCCCTAATAACATCTAAAGATCAAACTCTTCATATTAATGCTAATAATCTCCCTTTCCAAATTCGAGCTGGATAAATTGTTGTGTTTAATGTTGATGTACGTGGTCCCAGTATCATATTTCAGTTTTCGATGTCATCTCATTTCTTTTCTGCTAGCCCTCTGCTCTTCATTCTATCTTTCCATGAACCAGCTTTTGTAAGTAGATAGTCCATGATGGCATGATTCAATTTGGCTTCTCTTTCCACAAAATTAATTAACTCATCCAGAGTTTCTATCCTCTCTTTCCTCAAAATTGTTGTTAGGAGTATATCTTCACTCAAATTTTGGAAACTCAATGATGAATGGTGCTTTTACTGAAAACAACTTGGTCTTTTGCAGTAACCCAAACCTAGACTAGTTTCAGAGGGGCATCAAAGCTTGAGCAAGAATTAAGAGATGCAAATTTCATTTGGCCGTTTCAGCTTGTACTCTATTTTTTCACTAACTCTGAGAATCGGGGTATACAAGTTAACCACCTAGAATCGATCCATGACCGCTAAACAAAAGGAGTCCTTTACCAAGTAAGCTAGGCAACCGTCTTTACCTGCCTCAACCGATCTTAGCTCGGACATGCCAACAGCCAATACTTACTCCTTTCCTTGGGACAACTAAAAAAAACGAATACGGCTTGAATCCCTTATCTTTGAGACTACCCTTAGTACTCTATAAAGCTTGATAATATTTGGCTTTCTGATCTTTCATATGTTCCTAAATGTTTATCAACGCACAAGTACTACAAGGAACTTGTATTGATTCCAACAGCCAAATCAGAAGTGAAATCATACTACCACCATAATACCACCCTAAGTTAACAAATGTTGGCAGTGAGCTTTACATTATACTTGGAATAAGAGCACCTAAAGGCATATACTTGGAATAAGAGCACCTAAAGGCATATGACATTGATGGGGCACATCTAACATCCAAATACCAATGCTAAATGCAAGACTAGACACCACCTATGAAAATGAACCATTTTCAGATCAATTAAAAAGATGTTAGTTCCATTTTTAAAGGTCCATGACAGGTGTATTTTCACTTTGGGTTATGCTTTAAAACCCTTTCTGCACCTACTCTTTCTATTTAGATGCTATAAAGTTCAGAAATAATCATCTTTTTCTCTTCTCTTTCAACCTCCATTTAGAATTAGTATCTGCATTATCAATACAATTATCCCCAATTTTCAAGAATACACATTTAATTTACATACAGAGCTCCAAAACATAGTGGAAGGATTAAGAATTACATGTACGTATATCTACTTGCAACAAGGAGAAAAAGTCAAATAGCTCCGCAGATCCCAAGCTTTAGCAAAATTTTACGCAAATTAATTGTACTCATACTACTTAATAGGAGATGCCGGCCCAATTTTTCTACTTCAAAGCATGAACAGAGAAAGAGGAAGCCAAAACAAAAACACAAGGTTGTACTCATTAGACATCTCCATCAACTGTACAAAATCGATGAATCATCTTAGGTTAATTTACCATTTTGTCAATCAGATCATGCTAAACAAAGCAGAAGAATCGTCAACATTCTTCCCCCATATACAAAATGCATAGTAGTTGATTTAAGGTAAGATTTCATACAATTAGAGAAAACCGACAACTTAAGAAATTACAAAAGTTTCGCATGTGAATCAACTAAGTCTTTCATTTTTCAACATATTTCAGCAAAAAAAATAAATATTTTGGCGACAAGAACATAGGGGTATTCAATCAGGCATTTCAACAAACACCTTGAAAGCATTCAAATTTCTTCTCCAAACTGTAAAAATAATTACAAAGAACAAAAATTACCTGTTAATGGAGTCAAAGAGAAGTTGTGCCGATGGACTGGGAGCCGTGTGCGAGCGAGAGAGAGTTGGGGTCTGCTTTCTTCTTCCCGCCGCCGAGAGAGAGAGAGAGTTAGAAGAGAGAGAGGTCTCAACTTGAGAGTTAGAGGAGAGAGAGGTTCTATCAAAGTACAATTTAACTGAAACTTGCTATGATCGACTTGGAGTCAACTGCATGTTGTCTGAAGATGCAAAGTTGCCAGATAACTTCTACACGACCAAAAAACACCTAGGTAAACTTGGTTTAGGTTACGAAAAAATTGATTCTTTTGTAAACAATTGCGTATTGTATTACAAAGAGAACAAGAGCCTTCAAGAATGCCCTATATGTTATCATCCTCGATATAAGCCAATCAAGGCAGGATCAAGGAAAAAGTACCCTTCAAGGTGTTGTGTTATTTGCCTTTGATGCCTAGGCTCAAAAGGCTATATGCATCTAACTACACCTGTGAGCATATGACATGACATTCAAATAATCATTGTAGCCTTTATGGCACATCCATCTCATGGAGAGGCATAGAAACATTCCGATCGCACTCACATGATTTGTCTCAGATGCACGTAATGTGCGGCTTGTGTTATGCACAGATGGTTTCAGTCCATTTGGGAATTCTAGTACTCCTTACAGTTGTTGGCCTGTTATTATTGTTGAATATAATCTTCCCCAATGGATGTGCATGCAAAAGGCTTTCTTGTTCATGAATATGGTTATACCGGTCCCAGAAAATCCAGGGAAAAATCTTAATATATTTTACTTACTCAAGTATGAGTGAGTCGCTTAAACCTCTTCTCTAAGCACTTTGTAGTTTTGTTATCTTCCCTCTTTTTCTAACATTCTCCGATGTTGGACTCTTTATTCTTGGATTCCGTGGATGCTGCCTTTTTTGTTTTTATACCTTTTGATCCAAAATCCATCTTTCAGTTAGTCAAAAAGAATAGAAACCTTTGATTTCTGCCAAAGGAATAGTTGTTGGAACCCTCTCTTTTTAATTACTTCTCTAGCAATACATAGTCCCAAATTATAAATTATTTAAAAAATGTAAAAAAAAAATATTTGATAAATTAGGGTGAATTTTAATTTATTATAGATAACTGCGATCACACATTTGTAATAAAAAAAAAAAAGAAAAACTGTTGTGTTGCCCTCGAAATCGCCACCACCTTCTCTCTAAAATTCCAGCACCGTCACGGTGAGTTGTTGGCCGCCACACATACCATTCGACTCCCCTTGATCAGATGGACATATCCCCTCAAACAATTTCAAATTTTATCAACTGTAGACCTTTTAACACGACCACTGCACCACCCCACTGCTGATTCGCCCCCACCGGCGCGACCCACGATAGTGGACCACCACCATTAGACTCGCCTCGATCTAAGGGTTCTAACGAGACCAGCCTTGCTCAATTTTATTAAGGATTTATTGAGATCTGAAAATTTGGAGATTTTTCCGTCGAAAACATTCGTGCTGATGCTGTTTGCAGTCATTTCTCCGCCATCAGGACGAATCACGACCTGAGACCACCGTCGTTCGAATCCTCTCGTCAGACGATTCCAACATGACCAGCGTTGCTCAATTTCATCAAGCATTTGTTGAGATCTGAAAATTTGAAGCTTTTTCGTTGTGAACGTTTGCGCTGAAGCTGTTTCCAGTTGTTTCTCCGCATCAGATTGAATCACGGCTTGGGACCACCACCGTTCGAATCGTCTCGTCCCGACGATTCGGACCAAGTTTGCTCATTTCAATTCACTGAGATCCTAATATTTTAATTTTTCATGCTTTGACCAAATTTTTCTTTTTATTTTCTGCTAAGAACCTTGATTTCAAATTGTGTTTCCTCTCGCTTTTTTTTTTAATTACAAAAAGTGTCATCATGATCTATGATAGCGGTGACATAAAATTTAAATTTGTTTTTTTTAAAAAAATGGTCATCACCGTGATTTGAGAACACGGTACTGCCCATATCTATAAAAATTTGAAATTCACCCTAGTTTGCAATTTTTTTTTTACATTTTATAAATAATTTCTCCTCCGAATTGCTACCATGAAACTCTCTTTTTCACTTTTTAACTGCAAAACAGTTTTCAGCTTTTATTTTTTCATCTCACTTCCAATGATTTTCACTAAATGCTTTCAGGTTGAGAAGAAGTCCACATCTTGGCGGCAACAGTGAGTTGAGAAAGATGGAGGGTTTAAGAGCTTGTTCATCTCGCCTGTGTGTAGCAAAGAAGATAAAAATAGAAGAAACTTCACATGTAGAAAAAACTTCTTGTGAAGAAGAAGTGAGAGAGCACTTCACACGTCAAGTCCCTATTGAGTCCCATAATCAGAAACCTAGGATTTTCTTCATCCTTGACAATGCTGCCATCAGAAAAGCTTTTATTACAAAGGTATTTTTGTTATTTTACTAAAATATTTGATTGTTTAATATATCATCTCCTTAAATATGAAATTTCCCTATATTTCTATATTATTGAAGAAGTGGGTAGTCGCGAATGGGATTGACGATGAAGAAGCTCTTCTACGACAGAATAAAAATCCCAATGATTACATGTCTCAGATCGCACACGTGGTTTGTGTATTTTTCTCTTTTCTATTTAATGAGATGCACAATGACCAAGTTTTTGTTTTTTGCTAGAACTTTTCTAAACCTGTTATCTTTATCTGCCATTCGTATTTTGGCAGGGTTACTTTCTTGTTGGTAACTTGGTATTCTATTTTGAGAATGCAAATGTGTTGAAAGATCAAGTTGGCTTATAGTCAATATTATAACAAGCTTGACTGGAGACCTGCAGATACAGCAGTGATTCTCTTAAAACAATTTGAAAAAGGACTAAATAGTGCACTTTAGCGTTGCTGCCATGAAAATTAGTTTTGCAGTACTGGGGAGTGGGGAGTGCTCAAGTTGTGTCAATTAAATTAATGTAGAAAAGTAGAGCAACTGTCAAATTATTTAAGATCAAGGCAATAGTGTTATATATATATTTTTTTTATTTTTTTTCTTTTTCCTCCTATAATTATTATAAGATTAATTCGTTACAATATGATATGCAGGCTCTAAAAGCAATTCTAGATAGCCCACTTAACAAGTATTGCTTGATTAGGGGCTATTTATGTGAAAATTGCAGATGGAGCGCTATTTGAAGTTAAACCACGTGTTCGAATTCCAAGAAAATTGCCTCGCTTTAGTGGCCTCATGTGTGAGTCAATCTAGTGACATAATCTTATCAGACTATTAGTCTTATCTATTTATTTATTTTCTCTCTCTCTCTCTCTCTCTCTCTCTCTCTCTCTTATTGTTTGATTTTTCTTCACTGTTTATCAAAAATCTTGAAAACGTTACTTCATTTCCTCTTTGTTTTCTCCTTTATTGGTTAAATAGTCCTTCACATGAGCTTGATTTATGGAATTGATGTAGTGGAGTTACTCCAGAAGTCTCGTATACGCACAAATGACACAAATGAAACTTTGATGAGTGTTATTCAGGAACCCGTCACTCGACATTTACCTGCCAATTCTCGTATAATAGGTTGTGCTTTTGAAGTAATTGGATTATTCATTCCATTTCATGCACATATGATTAAAGTTCCTGCAATTTTGATTCTAGGCATTTCAAGGAATTCTCGCAAGTTAGTAGATATATTGGACTATGTTAATGCTGCAAGAGGGGATGTGCACCTTGTTTTTGTGGTATGTTGTTTTCAACCACTTACAACATCGGGAAAGCAATTCCTGCTCTGTATATAACGACACATTGCTACTTTTATGTTTAGGTTGGAATTTCAACAAGCGAGGAAATTAACCAGCAGCAATTAGATGATACTATATCAGGTACACTTTAATTAGCTCAGTGTGCTTGTGCTAAGATTGAATGAACGCATATGCTAACTAGATAATGCTTTGGCCATCAATTTTAGTCATTTATATCCTGCCTCATTTTTTAGGGAGTTGAGATAGAATCCCATCATGTAAACATTTGAAATGAAATGTAGTTATGATTATTAATTAAATACCATACTCTTATTCTATCACTGCGTTGACCTGTCAACCTTGTATGTATTGCGTCATAATTTTTCAAAATAAATTAATATAAGCAGATTTAATACCTAACAAACTTATAGTAACAAAAGATCCAAATACTAATTAATATTAGCAAGCAAGAAGTTAAGTTTAATCATGTATCATAGTTCCTTTTTTTAATACAACATATGATCTTATCTGCATCACAGCAGAACTAAAAACCTAATTGTCTGTGTCATAGAAGGTGGAGATCTGATTTGTAATCAAAGGTTATGCTCTGTTAGTTACTTGTATGGAACATAATGAATGGCATCTCAAACTGATATGATTAAATAGCGACATAGATATAGTAATGAGTAATTGAAAATGGTTGGGGCTTTTGGATTCAAATATATAGTTGAAAGGGAGATTGGATAAATAGGAGGGTAAAATATGTCAATCAAAATCATATGACACGCTTTTTAATAGCAGTTTCAGTGAAACTTCGAAAATTTTCTCTGAGATGCTAAAAGAAATATTTCTTTCACTGAGCATGGTTTCTTTTCGGTGTGGTTGATATTACAGAATGATATAAAACCATTATTAGAAACATATCCTAGTGTGCAAGTAAATAATTCCATGCGTATCCCTCTTGGTTAAAGCTAATGCATTGTGGAAATCTTGGCAAGATGCGCATCTTCAAATTGGCTTGGAGGCATGAAAACATGCCTTATAGGTGGAGTGTCTGGGAGTTTGATTGGCGAAGAATGTTCAAGCTCATTTCTCAACACTTCCACGCATGATGACTGCATTCTCATCACGTTCAAGTGATTCATCTTAATTGGATAATTTTGCTTGTGCCATGTATTATACTGGAAAATTTTGAATTACAAATTATCTTTAGGATTCTCTCTCCATTTGTAGCTCAAGTGTCTCTATAGAATTGTTGAATGTTTCTGGACCATGACAACTTTAGTTAAGCTATTGTGCTAAATGTTTTTTTGCTTTCAAGCTCTCCATTTAGATTTCGTGATCCTTAAGGAGACTTCTTTGAAATAATGACAAAGTTAAATATGCTATTGACCTGGCATGGTAAACTAGGTTGTTTTTTTTTTTTTTTTTTTGAGAGGGGTAAACTAGGTTTTCATCACTGCAATAGTTGGCATATTGTCGGAGAAAATCATTGCGGGAGCCAGGAGTGTATTGCCTTTTAACTTCTATGGATATTTCTCTGAGCAAAACAACTCCTTGAATAGCGTTAGTGGCAGAAATATATTTTGTTTTTTCTAATAATAGCGGAAGGCTCTTTTGCTTTTCTAATGCACGTGAAATTACTTTTGTACCTGAGAAAAATACATAGTTAGATGTACTTGTGTGTTCATGAGGTGACACCAATCACTATTAGTGTAAGAAATGAGCTTATTATCTTTTCTTTTTAACATACTTGATGTTGAGTTGTCTCAATCCTTGAACTCATAAATCTATAATGAAGGCAATTGGATGAACATATCAGAGCTAAAATTAAGTAAAACAACTAAAATAAGGTTGGTTTCTTCCAAGTAGAACATCTGTTCTTGATGATGCAATGTTTTTTACCTATTTAACTGCTGGCTATTGCAAAGATTTTAGCTAGTAGGATATCGCTAGTGTTGGGATATATTCTTATGATCATTTAGTAGCTTATTGTGCTCGCAATCATCCTTACTCCCTGTATCTTGTATTCCTCACTACAGTTACAAATTTGCCAGTTGACTCCACAGCTTCCATCGATCTGATATGTGGTGCATGTGAAGAAAGATGGATGTGCTTCTGATGTTGCTTGCAAACTTATCATTTAGTATGAGTTATTGGTTTATGCATTTGAGTAAATTAATGGTCCGTACTCTGTTATACCAATATGCCAACAACAGACTTCACCGTCACTGCAGAAGAATATGAGGTTAAGCATTATGTTTTTTTAGTTATTCCTATATAAAATAGGTGGAGCATAGACAAACTTGACTTGAGAGTTGAAGGTAATATGTGGGGGTACTATTGTCTTATTTTTATCAATAATTGAGCAATTGAAACATTCTGATGAGCATATTGATCAATTAACATGTGCTTCTATGTCAGGTCCTGTACTCTTGATAGTTGGCTTACTTAGCTACTTCACTAGAAATCTATAACATACTTCCCCATCTAAAGTTGACTATCCAAGATATCCTCGAGAATCAGTAATGGTCTTTTAGGTAGTTGGTCAACATTTTTCTCTCATTTAAGTAATTTGATGAAATTTTAAAGCAACATTCACATAGAACACCACAAGACATGCATGTGGGGTAACCGCTCTAAAGCAAAATAAAACAATTGAACAAAAATGCAAAATTAGTCCTGTAATTATAAGGGGTGGCAAAATTAGTCCTGTAACTACGGAACTAACAATTTTAGTCCTATATGTTTTCATTTAGTAGCAATTTTGGTTCTTCCAGCCAAAATTATCTGAAAATTAACCGGACAAATTGGGGCTTACGGTTTTGATTGCCAACTGGTCTCAACTTAAACACGTGGCATCTTACGTGGTTGCTGACTAGTAATTTTGATTAGAAGTACCGAAATTGCAATTAAATTAAAATATATAGGCCTAAAATTGCCACTAAATTAAAACATATAGGAGAAGTCAACCGATGATGAGGCCATAACGTGGATGTATCGTTGACAGAAACTAATCGGAGGGATGTATGCGCCATGAGAAGCAAACATAAGGGTGTTGGTCCGTCGGCAAGATGATCGCTTGTGACGGAGATATGACAGACAAACCAATGGTGGGCGCGGTGAAAAAGTGGCGCAAATAAAAAGAAGAGAACCGATCGGATAGTTGACGAAAATGGATGGCCTTTGGTGCAATCAACTCGCCGGAGGATGGAGAGTTGATTGGTGGTGGTCTCAAAAAGTGGATAGGTCGGAAGCTGGCGAATTGAGAAGAGAAAGAAAATAAATTTAGGTTTTAGGATAAGACTATAATCAACAATTGGGGGCAAGTTTGAACTCCAATTGAAACACATGCTATAGGCTTGGAATCAGCGTAGGACAGCGAGTTCAATGGTGGTACGCGTGGCCGGAGAAGTGCCGAAAAAAATTCCAGTGACCGGCTTGGTGGTGGTTAACTAGTATTTATCACGTCAGCATCCCCACGTAGGATGCTGACTATGTAAGTAATGTCCATTTGACGCCGGAGCCCTAATCCCCAATTTAATTTGTTAATTTTCGATCATTTTTGGTCGGAAGGACCAAAATTGATACAAATTTTAAACGTAAAGGATTAAAATTATCAGGCTCATAGTTATGGGACCAATTTCACCACCCACGTACATACAACACTAATTTTGCAAATTTGCCTATTGCGTATAATGTCCCTGCAAAATTATTTCAATAAATTATAGGAATTCGAATGACAAAACCACCTTAAAGAGATGCATTTTGTGAAGTGTGCAAAAGGTAGGCTCAAAAATATTATAATCAGATTATATTATAAGCCTCAAAGCTTTTAGTGTTTCACATAGAACTCCATGCAACTCTCTCTACTCAATTTACAGCAAATTAGCATCTATTACGCAATAGGAAATGTGGTAATGTAATGTTTCTACCTCAATGAAAAGCTTAAATCAAGAGAATCAAATAAATAAGCTAGCAATTGTCTCTTACCAAGACCAAAATCCCCAATTTAGATATCATTGCTAGCATAAAAAAAATATGTTATTAGGAGTCAAATCACGATGGATGATACCTTCTCCATGTATATGTGTCAGGCCTTCCACAATTTGGCGGAATATATGCCATGCAAGTTCTTTATCAAGGTGGTGATAAGATTCAAACATTTGTCTTAGTGTCCTTCAGCCGACAGGTAAAATATAAGTTAGCAAGAAATATTAGTCCAGAATGGAGAAAGTGAAAGGAATATAGGGGAATAGCTATTCCACCTCGATATAAAGGTATGTCGACTCAAGCTTATTTTTATTTCCAAACTAGTCTGAAGAACCTGTGTCCTTGTAGCTAATGAAAACTAACAGTTAGATTAATAAATATTTTATCTGTTGAACATAAAATGTATGCAAATGGAAAAACTCAAAGTTTTATTCTTGTGTTTACCAATAAGCTAATGAAAAATGTTATTAGTAATTTTAACTCATTTTCTTGTTGTTATTTATTTGTAAAAATTTAATATGAAAAACATGAAATAAAAGTTTCAATTGAAATTATTAAATGTAAATATTTAAATAAGAGAGCAATTCACTTGTTTATATATGAATTCCATATGTTTTTAAACATAAAAAATGAAAATATAGCATTAGGACCAACTTATTAAAAACATTTCAAATTGACTTTCATAGTTACAAAAGTAGTTTAAGAAAATTGAAAGTGTCGTATGATATGAATGTAAGATTTTCAAAGTTAATGTTTATGATTGAATAAGGTTTCAATTAATAATTTATTAAAAAACGTTAGATGATTATTGAAAAAATACAGGTCGTACTAATATATATATATATATATATCTTAACAAATTTTAATTTAATTCTAAACAAAATTTGGTTTTTCCCAATAAAAAATGAAAAGTAACATCATTGAGAAAAGTATATAATTTCTTGTAATATTTTGTCGACATGAATTATAGATCTCTCACTTAGAATGATTTTAGTTATAACTTATAAAACCAAAATCATTTAACTTTAAAATTATAGTACTTAGTTGATGACATATTTGTTCAGGTTTTCTTGAAAAAATAGATTTTTGTGCAGGGTAGTACACAATGCACCAACTAAGAAGTAAGATGCTAAAGATTGTACATTGTAATACCCTGTTGCAAACTATCTTTCTAGAATTCATATCAATAAAACGATATTTTCTTCGAATATTTACAACACAAACATGGACGAAAGATACCCTATTGATGGAGACAAGAAGCTAAATTAAAGTGGAATGTAAAAGGAAATTAAATCCTTTCTATAAGCAACAACAAGAGATCAATGCCATATAACTTAAGTTATTCTGTTTTTGTCAGATTAACCCTGGCATTGAATTGTATCTACAAATTAGTGGTAGGTAAGTGGGTAGAATTGATTTTACACCCCCTAGCATTTATTACTAGAGTAGAATAAATATCTCCAAATTTCATTTAAAAAGGACTTTTGAAAGGGAAAAAGGAATTGAAGGGAAAAAGACTAATTAGCATGCACAAGAGTTTGGTGTGTTTAGATCTCAAGTTTCATTTTTTTCCCATCAAGTTTGGCGCTGTCTGTGGAAATGAATACATGATCACGAGCTAGGAGTGGGAATGTGGGACACGCAGAGCTCGAAAAGAGTAGGAGAGAACCATGTGTACATATGCGACATCCAAGAGATCCTACCTGCTCACATCCTTCAGAATGCACAAATTAATGTCCAGGAAGAGCAAGATCATAGAAACCTTGGTGGTCCATCTCCACCACTGCTGATTCAGATAACTCCCAAAGCCATATCCTGAAACTCGCAATCTGCTAATGAGCTCGAGCCCCCATGCCTTTCTTTTCATGTTGGTGTATGATTTCATTGGAATCTTCTACACACAACCACGATTGAATACAACTCTAACCCAAATAACGTAACAGTTTCCATGTTTCTTTACATTTGCACACCTTCGGAGCACATATACACCAGCAAACCTCCGCTGTTCAGACTCTTTATCTACTTTAATCAAGGCATCTGTGTGATTTTGAGAGTATGATTATATCCACACCTCAACATCTTTACGCCAAAGAAATAGAAGACCACTAGATTTACCTTGGGAGTCTACCCCCACTCCACAGTAATTGAATCTTTCCTTCAGCTTGTCATGTGTCCTCTTCTAGGACTTAGTTTTGGAGAGGAAAATCAAGCCGAGTCTATGGAGCTTTAATAGATTGACAAGGTTTCAGACTTTCCATGGGGCCCCAAACCTTGACATATCCAGCTAAGAATTTTCATAACTCCCGGTGAGATGCTCCGTAGTCTCTGGCAATAAAAAATCTGAATCCTCATTGACCAGCTAGGCTCATTTTTTGACCATGTGACTTACTTATGCACCCAATCAATTATAGTAATGCCTCATTCCCGCCTTGGAGCCAATACTCCCCCCCGTTTCTAGCAGTGCCTCTCCTACCACCACCTCTCACTGCAAACGTGAGAGGAATATTGGAAAGAGCCGTTTTAGATTGTGCCAGCGGAGCATGGTAAGCTACAATATTCTCGATTTGCTGAAAATGTGACACAACTCCCTCTCTTCCACGATCCCTTGCCCATGGCCATCACCTCCCGAAGGTTCGACGCATTCATGTCCATATTGCACCCAGGTGCCTAAACATTGCTCTCTACCACTTCCTCACTATCCACACTGGCGCCTCTCATCATTGGTTGGGAATCTGCATCGTCATGTACTCCAAACACCCTAAAAATCTCAGCTCCTTTTCTACTTGAACCTCGTTGAGTAGATGCCGATGACGTCTTCTTCCGTCTATTGAAACTTAATGTTGCTTTAGGATGAAATCTGTTTGGAATTGTGGCTCTCAACTAGGGGCCAAAGGGAGTATCCGTGCCTGGGTCTTGAAAGCCTTCTCCGAACTGCTTCAAACAGTATTTCACAATGTGACCTAAGCATCATATAAGTAACAGAAGTTGGGGAGCCTCTCATATGAAAACGTCACCAAATGCTCCTCTCCTATTGTAGTCTTAAGTTTAAGTGCCCAAGGTAGTAGAAGAGTGATGTTGATAGCAGTCTGATTCCGCAATATTGCTCCCCATGCGAACCCTAATGGTTGCATCTCCAAGTCTCTAAATCTCCTGATTTTGTTGCGAATAAAAGTTACAATCCCATGATTCATCTTACTCAGCAACAAATCATGTACATGGACGTGGAAGTCACACCAGCCAAGCTCAACGTGCATCGGATTCTCATTCACGTCAATGCCGCTTAGGACTAACACGTTCTTCTGAAAACTCCATGGGCAGCAATCTATGGCCCAATTCCTATCTAGCACATAATTAAACCGAAAGAGGAATTGGTCGGTATGGAGTTGTTTGATCTCCATACCCTTCACCGGCATAATTGTGCTCCGCAATAATACACACAATCCCTCAAAGTTCACCGTTCTCCTGGATAAAAGACAACCCCCAGGCAAAGCTGATAATATGTTAAATTAGATTGCCGAAGGACATCTGGAATGACCAACTCATCCATCTCCTCTTCCCTTAACTTAAGAGCCTATCTCAATTTGTTAGTGATCGATTCCACATCCTCCATGAACAGTGATACATGGAGTAGTAGAAAAAGCAAGAAGATGATCAACACAAGCCCTGAATGAATCCTGACATCGTCAAAAGCTGAAGAGGGAACACCTGAAAGCCAGAAAAAGCAGCAAGAAGCAGAACTATAACATGAAGACCACCATAACAAACTAGATAGAGAAAAGAAAAAGGAGCAAAACGATAAGAAAAACTAGGAACACAACCCTAGCAAGTTAGTATAAACAAAAAGAACGATACAAGAGCAAAGTGAACCAAACTAGAGAAAATCCTAACACTAATCCCTAACTATAACACAAAGACAGAGAAGACTCACATGCACCAAAAAGGATAACAACAGTAAAGCTATGACCAGATAGAGAAGACAACTCGAATCTCACTAGTGCCAATCGTCGGTACAATATACCGGCATCGGCTCCTGTCAAAACGATGGACAACAAACCCTTAAAGCAAAGGGAATGTAGACTCCCATGCAGGAAGAATTACTAGATAAATTCTAATATTTACCATACTCTAAAATTCTTCTAAAAAATTCTGTTATATGATGTTTCTTGTACAAGATCGAAATGAGGAAAAAAATAAGTATTGAATACTAAACTTTAACTTATCCTGGTGTTTTCATTAAGTATATTTATACTGTTAAAATAATTTAAAAAATAACTAATACAAATCAAGAAATAGAAAAATCAATTAATATGAGGTAACGAATATAATGGTAACGTTATTGGAAGGTAATAGATATTCCTAGCCTTAAAACTAATATATAAGGTTATTTTATTCAAATTAAAAAAATAAAAGAAATTTAGACATAAATATAATATATATATATATATATATATATATATATATACTTCTTTGTATCTCCTTAGGATGATTCTCAAGAAAACAGCATTGTAATCACATCATTGATATCAAGCCAAATATATTTGTGTATAGCAAAATTGATGGTGACTAGAATTTTTCCTTTGTAAAATCAGTCCTTAAAATTGACACAGTTATAAGAAGCAATCATCCAAGAAAGATTTTAACCAAGCCTAGACCAAATGACAGGATTTAAATGAGTATTTTTTGCCCCTAAGATGGGTTTGTGAGGTTGAAACCACAAGCTTCTCTCCATTTTATGAATGATTCACGACCCAAGAGCTTGACTATTTTATCTTCCTCCATAATTGGGACAAAGACTTAAAAAGTCATAACACGTCTCTTTGGGACAATCAACGTTTCGATCTCAAAATTTTTTCAAAAGATTTTATGTTCGAATTTGGGTGTGTGCATGAGTTGAGTATGTGTATTAATTAAAAGTGAAAGAAATAAAAAAAAATCACACACACTAGAATGGATAATTTTTAATTGTACCATTAAATAAGTTTGGGAAAGTATCATTTTAGTCCGTTAAATATGCCTAATTTTAATTTTAATCAGATAATTATGTCCATATTTATTTAGGTCCAGTAACTTACGAAATTGCTTACTTTTAGTCCTCTGGCAGATTTTTGGACAATTTTACCCCTATGCATTCTAGGCAGAGGACTAAAAGTAAAATTAGGCAGAGGGGTAAAATTGTTCGAAAATCTATCAGAGGACTAAAAGTAAGCAATTTAATAAGTTACTGGACCTAAACAAATATGGACATAGTTATCGGACTAAAATTAAAATTAGGCATACTTAGCGGACTAAAATGATACTTTTCCCAATAAGTTTTGTACTCCATCAATTTTAGTCCTTGGTATTTGTTACTTTCATTAGTTTTCTAGCAATCTTCATTAATTTGAACGTAAAATCTAACGAAAAAGAATAATTTAAGGGAAAAATTATGAAGGACTTTAATGATAAAAGGGCATATTTTGTAGGTTCAGACATTAATAAATAAGAGAGGGTTGAGAGAGTTGAATTAAAGAAAAATTAGCCAAGATTGAGAGGAATGAGGAGAAATCAAGTTCCATCATCTCAAATTTGAGTACATGTCCGTTCTAATGAGAATGTTAATGTGGAAAAAATATATCTGAGTGTGAAATTGAACTTCGATTCATACCTTCTTACACCAAAATAAATTCGAAAAGAAGGTTTTGGGCGTGCTTTAATTACTGGATGAATCTTAAAATAACTAGTATGTATTAATTTTAGATTTACCCCATAATTAGGGCATGCCAAAAACCTTCTTTTCAGATTTAAATTCTTCCAAATCCTTAATAGAAGTCCAATACACTCATAATTATTAGACTTAACAAATGTAAGGGACCAAATTGATGAAGCTAAAGTATAAAATGCTAAATAAATTAATATGATAGCATAGCTAAAGTACGAAAAATGAAATTATCACCATGAATCTTTGCATTATTTTCTCCACACATCCTGCAAGTCTTGTCTTTTGTATATTATATATATTATTAATTTTTATTTATTTAATTTTATTTTTTTCTATAATATTCATTGCGTCCTATCTAATTATTTAATTAATATAATTTGCTCCTAAATATTATAATGAACTTTAACTTTTAGTTCGGATTTCAATTTATAATTTATTTATAATTGAGTTTAATTTTTTAAAAATTATCAGTTCATCTTTCAATGATACAAAAACCAGTCTAACCTCACGACCCATTATCCACTCTTCATATTCCGCAAGCCGGGGTCTTTACTTCATGCTTTGCAAGTTTGAGTCTTCCCATTATCTCTCTTCATATTCCACAAGTCTGAGTCTTCCCATTATCTCTCTTCATATTCCACAAGTCTAAACCTTCCCATTATCTCTCTTCACATTCCACATTTTTAGTCTGTCCTTATCCTCTCTCATATTCAACGTCTTGAGTATTTGGTTGGGTTTGTAGAGTCATGATCTAATATACATTTATAATTAAAATAAAGTTTGAATTTTCAAAAATATATATTAGGATAAAGATTCATTTGGATTCTGAGATAGAATTTGTAGTCTTCCATATTATATATTGGTACATGAACTCCTATTAAGGAAAGGGTTGAGTACAACTATAAATTGATACATAATTGTGGGTTAATTATTTTTTGTTAATAAAAAATAAATAAATTTATATTAATATAATTTATTAAAAGAGTATAATAAAAATATTAGGAGTCGTGATTAGAAACCGTGACTCAAATTAATTTTTTTTTTAAAAAAAAGGCTGAAGTCGTGGTGGTCTGAAACCACGAACCCGTGTTGTGATTTCAGACCACGACTCCGTGTCGTGATATCAAATCACAACATGGGGTCGTGATTTGAAATCACGACACCAAGTCATGGTTTCTAACCACAAATTGGTTATTTTTTATTTTTTTGAATTTTGTTTAATTAAATTTTTTATAAATTAATTATATAAAATTAATTTTTGACAATATATTAAGTCCAAAAAATCATAATATTAAAATTATATTAATTTAAAAAATTATAATTAAGTATACAAAGGTAATAGTGTATATTTTTTTGTACAATTGAAAAAAATGCAATGAAATATACAATTACAAATGTAAAAAATGTCCACCCATTCCACAATTGCGTCTGTGGTATTGACGCTGAGGTCTTCTTATTTCCTCGCCCACATTTTGTATTGGCTCATTTTGAGCCTCATTATCATCACCACCGAATCAACTTGATGTTGTTGCAGAACTATACTGCACATTATCATAATATGCACTAAACGATGAGAATGGAATTCGTGAAATATTGTATCCTGGTGAATATAGTTGATTAATGCCAAGACCAAGGTCAAGATGTACTTGTGGAAAACAATCTTGTGTTTGGTTTGGCATATATGGAGCCGATTAAAACCAATAATCTTGAGGCGGTTGGGGCACATAATAATCTTGAGGTTAATATATTTTTGAAAGACCAGCTATATCCACCCCAACATCTTGACGTTTAACTGAACTAGTAGACATTCGGCTAGAACTTCTTCTTTGCCTGTGGAATGTTGTGAGAGCATCATCGGATGGAGAAGCAATTTGTTGTGTCTGATGGGTTATGGCTTCATTGATAATGTATAACCCGTATTCGAATCTATCCACCAATTGACTATGTCTTTCAATATTCAGTGGTTTAGATTGACACAAAGCTTCAAGGGCATTTACCTTGTCTGCCTGAAGATTGTAGAAAATAATGAGTCTTATGTTGTAAAAAAAATATTTAAAATAAAGTATGTGATATTATATAACAATGTACCACAATTTGCAATATAGGTGCTTCTCCAGGTTGGTACCCACTTTCCATATATCTATCAGTAGATGACGAGACAAAATTTCGTGTTATCTTGTAGTAACATTCCTAATAACCTCGCTTTGTTTCTCTTCTAGTGAAAATAGGTGGCCTCTGTCCAATCGTGTCATATTATCTTTGCCATCTACTGATGTATTGTCTGTGTTGCATGTGCCAATCTATGCCCGTGTGATTTTTTCTAAAGATCTGATGGAGGTTCATATCCCGAGTATTCGTCGCTTCTGGAATATTTTGCCTCATCTCGAATTGGCGAAGAACATATTTGGGACGATGCATTTCAACTATTATATAGAATATCAATGGACATGATGATCTCTACAACTAGGGGTTCAAATCAGCGACGAAAGCCATAATGACATTCGAGTCCATGTCATACGGCTGCCAGATGAACTGTAATAAATAAAAAGACGCAAATTAATGCGTAGTTAATTCACAGTATAAATGTATGTATAATATTAAATATAAGTTATCTAGTCCATCCGCATCTTATCCAATATGTCTCTTATCACCCGGACAGTGGCTCGTACTGTTCGGATGAACGTGTGCTCACAATTCCATGTAGTACCATATGGTGCTGCTGGGAGCCAAAGATTGTTGTCCGTTTGGACTTGGCCCATAAATAGTCGTTCCGCACCAAGTCTAGGGCAAAGTGGAGTGATCCGTGACCACGCCCAAATTTGTACGAATAATACAAATATGTGTTATTAATTAATATTCATAACAAAAAAAATTGTGTATACGTTAATAAGTAAATTTTACCTGCAACAATTGCAGCGCGCCACTAATTGCAGCTTTGCCTTTTATGCTGGCATTGTATAATTCACAATATAAAAATGCTAGCACAACACTCCTCCAACTTTAGTTCCTGACCGTTTCTATATATCTAATTTTGAAAGATATAGTAATGATACCAGGTTATCTGATTAATCTGGGCACATCATCCCACCCAATAGAAGCAACGCAACAGCGCGGGCGTACTGGACCACGATTTCATGGGGAGTGTTATGAGTAATTTCGACCGCCGCTAAATGGGATGTAATTGCCTGCGTTTGCAGCCTAGAACCCTTAAACGCATTTCCATCTGGGCTAAATCCTAAATAAGTCAGGCAATATTCCTGCTATTATTGTGTTGTTCGGTCGAAATCAACTCTTGTCACCGGCTCGCCATCTATTGGGAGTGTCCATATTATTTGGATATAGGGTAATTGTGGCTTCCCCTACATGAAAATAAAAATATGTATTTCAGATCGCCACTTCTCCACCAATGCAGTGACGAGATGGCAATTTAATTGAAGGCGACCGTACGTATATACTCCATAAAATCCTATTTGGTGTAGGATTTGTTGTATACGGACAGAAAGATTATATTGTTGAAAATGGGTCCAGAAAGTACTATCCGCATGCCGTGCCTTTAGTACGGCGTCTAGGTCACCTTCGGAATATCATCAGACTTGTGTTGGGCTTATTAAGATAACACACTCCGATCACGAGGACCCGTACACTGTTCTGTTATCCTTTTGTATGAAAATTTTGAATATAATATTTATAAATAAATAGATAACAATAAAAGAATTGCAATAGAGAAAACATAATGATGTATAGTTGATATTACTAAAGTAAAGCTCTATATATAACATAAAAAATAAACATTGATAATAATTAAAAGTAAGAATTTAGAAATAACTGTATACTAACATATTAGACGTAAATTAAAATTTAATTAATCGCATAATTATATTTTCATATCAAGTAAGGGGAATATGTAGGAATCAACTTAGTAAAATTAAATGAAAAATGAGTTATTATATTGAAGATTGAAATGGGAAAACTGATAAATAAATAAGCAAAAGAGTACTATATTTTTCTTAAGAATAAATTTACTAAAAAAATTAAGTTCAGATTAACAAAAGTGAACTAAATATTTAGAATAAAAACATCGCCAAATAAAAGCACTAATTGCTATTAAGTTGAAGTTGCGTATAAAAACTTAATTATAAAGTGAATCTCATATAATTTGATTTTTCGATATTAGATAATCTTGTATATACATGAAAGATTAAATTCTTAAAAACATAAGATACTACTGAATAATAAATAGATAATATAAAAAAAATTTAATGAATTAATATATGAATAATTAATCACACTAAAAGTATGATGAAGTTAAAAATTGCAAATAATAAGATTTTATGCAATATTACTTCAAATTTAGAACTTAACATCGAATGTAAACACTATTTTGACAAAATTTAAAATTGATATTAAATTCTAATTAGTATAGTCATAGGACGCTGAAATATAATGAATACTAATAATATGGATATGTCTAATTAGATTAAACTTTTACAAGCAATAGTTAATTAATAAATAATTACATTAAAATTATCTCGCATCAATAAATTTAAATATGGCAATCCGATCTACAAAAAGAGAATACATAGATTGACAAATTCAAGTCTGCAAAAATGCATAGCTCAACAACCAATGGATAGTACATCTATAAAGAACATGATAAGCATATGGACACTTTTTTATAGAGAAAAATGCAAGCAACCCCCTTGTGATATCGTAAATGAGCAAATTACCTCTTGTGAAAAAATAAATAGCGATTTACCTCCCTATATTTTTTAAAATACAACAATTTACCCCCCTATGATTTTTAAAATGAAGCAATCTACCTCCCTATATAAGGAGGTAAATTGCTTCATTTTAAAAAGTATAGCGAGGTAAATTGCTATATTTTTTTCATAAAAGGGTAATGTGCTCATTTTTAATATCACAGGGCGATAAATTGCTATTCACCCCTTTTTTATATACTAAGGATCATCTAATTATGTAATTCATTTAATTTTTTTAAGGAGAAGATCATTCAAAATACTACAGATGACAAAGTCAACGAACTTTGCCAGTGTTTTAATGTCTTATTGTACTCAACAAAAAGATAGAAGTGATCAATGACAGATAGAATGTCATAACAAAAGGTAATTGAAAAGAAACGACTATTAGAAAATCAAAAAAGAGGAAAGAAAAGAAAGACATTTGCTAAACCAATGAAGGATGAGGGACGGAGATTGGAACTTATGAGTCGCAAAGTCAATACATCAGTTGATATTGATGACAAAGATGAGGAGGTCACTACTGAATAAAGTTAATAGAAAAACCCAAAAAGAAAAAGAACACTTTGAGATTTAAATTTCAAACAATGATGAATTAATAGATTCTTTAAAAACTTGAGAATGACAAAATCCACACCGGGCAAGCAAAAATAAAATGTTACCAAGATTATTTCGAGAGAGAGAGAGAGAGACTAAAGCATTGGATTACAAAATATTAAGTGATATTGTTATTTAAATTTTTAGTATTTTTTATTTAGATTTGCTGTATAGTAGGACAAATTTTCAAGTTGGGTCAATATTTTGAAACTTGCATTTCCGTGTATTTTGAATCAATCGATATATTTTAGATTTAATATTAAATTTAAAAATTATATTATTATTTTAACGCGGGTGTTAATTATTAGTATATGAAAAAAGAAGGAAAACAAGCATTTCACTCTGATTCTAATATGAGTGGCAACGCATTTTGATACTGTGTTCCGCGTATTCCTGCAGCAGAACTGGTCGCATTTGTAGCTGGGAAGGGGTTTGGAGGCATATCGAGATTATGTCCAACATTTGAACCGCTACTTTCATGGACGGACAATCTGTTGGATGCCACTGGATGCACCAAAGTCCAACAATAGTAACTTTCCTTGCTATGCTTCTGTCTTCTTCTTGCTCAATGTTTTGCCAAAGATCTTCTCCTACATTCAAATGATTATAAATCCACTGCGGAAAGTTCACTTGTTTGCTATTTGCTTCATGATCGACGTTTTTCCGGCCTCCTACCATTTCAAGCAACAACATTCCAAAACTATACACATCCGACTTATACGACACCCTACCAAAAGTCCTCGACAATACTTCAGGTGCAATATAGCCCATCGTTCCCCTGGCAGCCATCATTGTTACTGCGCTTTGTTCCTTGGAGCACAGCTTGGCTAGGCCAAAATCACAGATCTTGGGAATGAAGTTGTGGTCCAATAATATGTTGTGGGGCTTGATGTCGAAATGGGGGATTTGTTGATCACATCCTTGGTGAAGATATTCGATGCCTTTGGCGATGCCTAGTGCAATATCTTGGAGCTTTGGCCAACCAACGGAATATCTCTTGAGATCTGCTTGGAAAATGAACTTTTCCAGTGAATCATTTGGCAGAAATTTGTATACGAGAACTCTTCTGAATCCTTCAGCACAAAAGCCCACCAACCGGACTACGTTGATGTGGTGTATTCTCCGAATTGTACATACTTCAGTGACAAACTCCTCTCCCTTTCCCGTGGAATTGTTGAGTACCTTCACTGCAACATTTATTTCGTTCGACAGCTTTTCTTTGTACCTATTAATAAAATGATGGCCCAAACCAATATGATTGGGCCTTGTTCACTGGATGGCCGGATAAAACCCGAGGGCCCAATTCCTCTAACCCATCGACCCGGTCCACTCTAAGGTTTGACCCGGCAGCTCCCTTTTAAATACTCTCCTCTCTCATTCAGCCCTAATTTCCGCCGTCTTCACTATCCCTTCCACTCCTCTGAACCCTTCGGGTTCTTCACCCTTACTTCGTCTTCTGTAACTCCTGTTCTCCAGATAATGGCCGTAAATGAGCCATTAAGTGCTAGCCTTCATATATGGCTCGGGCTTGCTGGTTTGAGGTTAACGAACAGATTCTCTTCTTCCCCCTTTCTTCCTCCGTGAAAAACCCTAAAGCCTTTGTGGCAAACACCTTAGTGGTTTCCGACTCTAAAGCCTTTGTGGCACGATCCTCGGTGGATTACTGTGAACAGCCTTTGTGGTTGGCCTTTGTGGCCTCGGTTATATCCGTGCAACCGTGAGCAGGGTTGCGGCCTACGGCCTCTCTAGGCCCTGGGTCTTAGGCCTCTGAGCCGACTAATTTCTTGTTCTGAAATTGTATTGTTTCAGTTTACTTTCTGTAAGCATTATTTCTTATTCGGTAGGTTTTCTTGTAATTCATTTAGAAAGCCTGTAATATTTAAGTGTTCTGTAATTATTGGTATTGTAATTGTGCCGGAGACCGATCCACTTCTAACAGTGGTATCAGAGCGGGGTTAAGTCTCTGGCCTGAGGCCACTCACGGTAACATCGCTCTAACTCTCTCTCTCTTTATTTTTCGGTCCCAGTTTCCCGACCCCTTACTGCTTACCTCCCTTGGCCGGGCTCCTGAAGCCGTCGGGTATCTAGTGGAGGCGTAGTTAAGGCCCTAGCTTTATTAACTGTTTTAGTTTACTGTTGAATCTTCTGTGATTGGGAATTTGCTGCTGCTTAATATTTGCCTCTATTACTTGAACTGTGAATTTCTGTGATATTACTGAAACTTGCTAAAATGTCTGGTTATAACTTACAACCATTTGGCGGAAAAACTGACTTTTCTATATGGCAACAAAAAATGAAAGGCATCTTAATACAACAAAAGGTTTTTAAAGCTATTGAAGGAAAATATTCTGAAACTGTTTCTGATGAAAAACGGCTTGAAAATGATGAGTATGCTTACAGCTCTATTATTTTAAATCTATCTGATTCTGTAATTAGGAAAGTAGGAAAACAGAATACTGCTAAAGAGCTATGGAATAAGTTAGAAGAACTATACACTGAAACTTCACTTCCTAGCAAACTGTTTCTCTTAGAAAAATTTTTCAGATATAAACTGGATGTTTCGAAAAATATTGAGGAAAATGTTGATGATTTTACTAAATTAATACAAGACATAAAATTGACAGGGGATAAAAATATTGATGATTATACACCCATAGTTTTATTAAATGCTATTCCTGAGTCCTACAGTGATGTTAAAGCCGCAATAAAATACGGACGAGATAATGTAACTTTAGAAACTGTAATTAGTGGCTTAAAATCAAAAGAAATGGATTTAAAAACCAATACTCCTAGTAATAACAACAATGAAGTAAACTTGGTAAGGGGAAGACCTAAAAATAGGAATAATAACCATAACTCGAAATTCAGAAAATACAGTAAAAGTCGGAGTAGAAGTAGGGGAAGAAGTCCGTCTAGAAATAGGCATTATAACAACAATAATAATAAAAGAGATGAAGATAAAAACAAAAAGGATTTTAGGTGTTACAACTGTGGGGGTAGAGGTCATTTCATTAAAGACTGTAAAAAGCCTAAAAAGAACCAACAAAATGAATCTGCTAATGTTTCTGAAGAAACAACTAATGAAGTTTATATGGTGTCTGATGTAAATTTTGTTGAAAACTCCTTGAATAAATCTGAATGGCTTGTGGATTCTGGATGCACTTTTCATATGACACCTTATAAAGACATTTTGACAAATTTTAAAACTGAAAGACTAGGTTCTGTGTCAATGGCAAACCAAAAATTATGTGATGTGCTCGGTTTTGGTAATACCTGTCTTATTTTTGAAAATGGTTCGAAAATAACCCTTAAGAATGTTAGGTATGTCCCTGATCTTGCCCATAATTTAATGTCATGCTCTGCCCTAGAGGAAGAAGGGTTAGAGGGGAAATGGGGGAAAGGGATCATGAAAATTTCTAAGGGTTCCATGACTATTTTCAAAGCAATCAGAAAGAGAAATCTGTATTTATGCACCGTTAAGTATGATTCCTTTTCTGGAAATGTTTTCACAGAAAATAAATCTGAAATTTGGCATAAGAGGCTGGGTCATATCAGCTTTAGAGGGCTTGAGTTGTTACACAAAAATGGTTTTTTGCATGAAAAACCTTCTACTTTAAATTTTTGTGATGATTGCATATTAGGAAAACAACACAAAGTTAAGTTTCCTACTTCCTCATACCCGTCACCCACTTCTTCAAACTGCATTTTAGAGTATGTGCATGCAGATGTGTGGGGTCCTGCTAATATTAGTACTCATGGGGGCAATAAGTATTTTCTATCAATTATTGATAATTATTCTAGGAAAGTATTTGTTTTTCTAATGAAACAAAAATCTGATGTTTTTGAAAAATTTCAGAGTTGGAAAAATCTGGTTGAGAACCAAACAGGTCATAGGCTTAAAGCATTAAGAACTGATAATGGCTTGGAGTTTTGTAACAAACAGTTTTCTGATTTATGCGAAAAGTATGGTATTAAAAGACACAAAACCACACCATATACTCCTCAACAAAACGGGGTAGCTGAGAGAATGAATAGGACTTTGTTAAATAAAGTAAGGTGTCTTTTAATCAGTTCTGGCTTATCTAAAACTTTTTGGGGAGAAACTTTATTAACTGCAGCATATTTGATAAATAGGTCACCCTCAGTGCCTTTACTTGGAAATATTCCTGAAAAAGTTTGGACAAATTCTGATGTTGATTTTACTTCTCTGCGCATTTTTGGTTGTGCTGCTTTCTGTCATTATAATGGTGATAAATTAGATCCTAGGTCTAAAAAATGTGTATTTATTGGTTATCCACCCGGAGTAAAAGGATATAGGCTATGGCTTAAGAATCAACCT
>NC_026145.1:4035069-4036121 GCF_000512975.1 Sesamum indicum
TGCTATGAATGAAGAAATAAAAGCCTTAAAAGAGAATAACACTTGGGTTCTAGTTTCAAAACCGAAAAATGCTTCTATAGTCGACTGTAAATGGGTTTTCAAAATAAAAGAAGAAAACAATGTCAAAAGGTTTAAAGCAAGACTTGTAGCAAAAGGTTTTACTCAAAAAGAAGGCATAGATTTTACTGAAATTTTCTCTCCTGTGGTTAAGTTTACTACTGTTCGAATCTTGCTTGCTTTGGTTGCTCACTTTGACTGGGAATTAAAACAGATGGATGTAAAGACTGCATTCTTGCATGGAAATCTAGATGAACAAATTTACATGTCTCAGCCTCACGGTTTTGTTGATAAGAAAAATCCAAAACACGTATGCTTGCTCAAAAGATCCTTATATGGTCTGAAACAATCCCCTAGGCAGTGGAATAAAAAGTTTGATCAGTTCATGCATTCTTTGGATTTCAAAAACAGTGCTTATGATCCATGTTTATATTTCAAGCATGAAAACAATGTGCCACTATTTCTTGTCTTATATGTGGATGACATGTTAATAGCTAGTCCTAGTCTTGATATGATTAAAAACTTACAGCATCATTTATGCAAGAACTTTGAAATGAAAGACTTAGGAAATGCAAAGAAAATACTTGGTATGAACATAGAAAGAAGCAGAACCAAGTCAACTATTTTCTTAAATCAAACCTCTTACATTCAAAGCATTCTTGAAAAATTTTCAATGGAAAACTCCAAACCATCCTCTGTACCACTTGCAGCACACTTTCAGTTAAGCAAAGATCTATGTCCTAAAACAGAATCTGAAAAAGATAAAATGAAAAATGTGCCCTACTCAAATGCTATAGGTTCTGTCATGTATCTAATGGTAAGTACTAGGCCAGACATAGCATATGCAGTTAGCTGTTTAAGTAGGTATATGTCCAATCCAGGTACTTCCCACTGGGAAGCAGTGAAATATCTCTTTAGATACTTGAATGGTACTAAGAATGTTGGAATAACCTTTTCTAAAAATTCTGATGGTGTGGAACTTAAAGGATTTGTGG
>NC_026145.1:4036617-4038795 GCF_000512975.1 Sesamum indicum
CGACCCGGTCCACTCTAAGGTTTGACCCGGCAGCTCCCTTTTAAATACTCTCCTCTCTCATTCAGCCCTAATTTCCGCCGTCTTCACTATCCCTTCCTCTCCTCTGAACCCTTCGGGTTCTTCACCCTTACTTCGTCTTCTGTAACTCCTGTTCTCCAGATAATGGCCGTAAATGAGCCATTAAGTGCTAGCCTTCATATATGGCTCGGGCTTGCTGGTTTGAGGTTAACGAACAGATTCTCTTCTTCCCCCTTTCTTCCTCCGTGAAAAACCCTAAAGCCTTTGTGGCAAACACCTTAGTGGTTTCCGACTCTAAAGCCTTTGTGGCACGATCCTCGGTGGATTACTGTGAACAGCCTTTGTGGTTGGCCTTTGTGGCCTCGGTTATATCCGTGCAACCGTGAGCAGGGTTGCGGCCTACGGCCTCTCTAGGCCCTGGGTCTTAGGCCTCTGAGCCGACTAATTTCTTGTTCTGAAATTGTATTGCTTCAGTTTACTTTCTGTAAGCATTATTTCTTATTCGGTAGGTTTTCTTGTAATTCATTTAGAAAGCCTGTAATATTTAAGTGTTCTGTAATTATTGGTATTGTAATTGTGCCGGAGACCGATCCACTTCTAACAGTACCAATTCCATAGCCTCCTTCACTCAGTTTTTCACTAAATTGATTAGTGATCCTTCTTACATCAGAATAAGAGAATCTAGCGGGCTTAAGGGCTCTGTAATCTTCCAGAAACTTCTCGATGTTCACTCTAATTGATATGTAAAGCAGCAAGAGAGCTGCGAATATTGTAACAACAAGAACAGAAGCTAACGTTGCGCCTGTATAACAAAATGATAAAAATCAAAGATTTTCAGCACATCCTTTAGAAGGAAAATATAAAAAATCAGGAAAATTTAAAGCTTTGAGTGGTAAAGGAAATCGTCACCTGGAATCAGTGGCTTGTTTGATCCTCCTGTGAACCACAGAAGCAAAACATAAAGTTTGCTTCAGAACTATGTTCCTGGAAAGAAAGATAGCATCCAACTTAGCTTTGGGATGAATGACATACTTGGATTGGTCTTCACTTTGTCGATGCACTGGATTGGACGTCCGCTTCTGTATTGCATCTTTGTCCGCGATGCGACGTTCGCAGATGTCACATACTGGTTCAGACCAGGCCAAGTGCAGATTGAATAGATGAAATTTTGTAAATGCTGGTGCAAGAAGTCAAATCCCATCCATCAAAGTCATCCAAATAGAATGGGTAGATATAATGGCTGAAATGACGGGAAGTAAATTTTTAGAACTGAACAGCTGAATAGGTTGAAATCATATATGTTATAAATGTCCTCAAAATGGAACGGGGAGACTGATAAGTTTAGATGGCAGCTTCTGGGGGAGACATTTTACAGGATAGTAAAGCTGAACCAATTGATGCACATAGTTGATTTTCTTCACTACAAATTTTAAAGAGAGAGGCAGTACAAGCACAGTGTCATTTTTCTCATCACAATATACATCAAAACCTGGATAGCAACAATATTCTGGGTGTTGATATTTATCCCTGAAAGGAGACTGAATTAACGGGCCACCTATCCTACATCACGTCGGCATACAATCATCTGTTCGTACTCCAAGCAGTGGGAAGAACAAAATGAAAAACGCAAGATAAGTAATACAGACATTTCGAATTTTGCAAAACTTCTGTGTATCTCCTTTGGGTGAGGAATGATTCACTTTCACGAACTTGACTACTTTGTTCAATTATTGGGACGAGTGGACGACCAAGACTAGTCTTCCTTCCGCATCTTCTCTTCATATTCCACAAGTCCAGTCTTCTCTCTTATCTTCTCTTCATAATTCATGTTCAGCAACCCATCAATTATTCATCCTGAGGCTCTGAAACCTCCCCTCCAAAATCATGTTTCTTACTTGCTTGATTATGGCCTATTTCCTTCATACATCCTATGGAGAGCATAATCACCAATGCCGACCTTCTTCCTGTGGCAGTATTCGCAATATGAGCAACCCTTTCAGACTGAAAGATGATCCAAAACACTGCGGCAAACCCATTTATGAACTAGAATGTGAAAACAATACCACCTCTGTATATCTTAACTCCCACAGATACCTTGTGAAAGCGATCGATTATTCCAACTACACCATTCGCCTTGTTGATGCTGGCATAGCGAACGAG
>NC_026145.1:4038808-4047200 GCF_000512975.1 Sesamum indicum
GGTTCATACGATTTCGATTTTAGTTATCCTTATCATAGCTTTGTAAGCTCTTACCAGATAACTTTTATGAGCTGCCCTTATCCTGTGAATAGTTCTGGTTTGCTGGAAATTGATTATTGTGCCAGCAGAAACAATAGTTTCATCGACTCTACCAATAGAAGGCGAACATACGTAAAGTTCGGTCACTTGAATGCATCATATGTAATGGATATGTGTACAATAGAACGCGTAGTGATGACTTAATATATTGCAGCTAAATTCTTTTACAAATATATCCAAGTCCGATCATCAACAAACTTTTCTTGGTAGTTGAACAATCGATTTTCAACAATAATAGACATCAGACTTACAATTACACTAATAATTTATCGGAAAAAGTATTATTTTAATCCGCTAAGCATGCCTAATTTTAATTTTAGTCAGATAACTATGACCATTTTTGTTTAGGTCCAGTAACTAACGAAATTGTTTACTTTTAGTCCTTTGACAGATTTTCGGACAATTTTACCCCTATGAGTGTATATAGACTAAAATTGTCTTTTCAAAAGTTGCACAGGGGTAAAATTGTCCGAAAATCTGCCAAAGGACTAAAAGTAAGCAATTTCGTAACTTACGAGGCCTATATAAAAATGGACATAGTTATCGAACTAAAATTAAAATTAGGCATACTTAGCGGACTAAAATAATACTTTTTCCTATTTTATCTTATACTAGTAAGTGTGGCACATTCTATTCTATTTTCAATCCATTCCTATTTCTTAGTTCAACTGTAAAGCAATACGAAACAAAAGTGTAATATGATAACAAGTGTAATTTTTTATTTTTTCGGAGGGAGATATGAACTGTTTTGATGACAGTTCTTTTAAATTCAGATATTACATAATTCTTTCTTCCACTCTAATAATTACAATGTATTTTGGCATTCAGACATTCCTTCGATTCTTCAGATGGTCTTTGGTGAGTTCTTAATTTGTCTATTTTCATTTGTTTCATGTTATGTCTTTTTATGTATCTTTACCATAAAGAATAATACAAAATTAAAGTCTATATAGTATATAAAAGTGTGAATAACATTATCATTATTTCATATTGTTGAAAGACATTTGTATCCTTACAAAGTATTTTTTTTAATAATAAACTAGTCGTTGTTGCACGCGCTCCCCGCGAGCATATAAAAAAAAATTGTGATAAGAAAAAGAAAATTATGTGAGAGAAAAGAAATGTGGGGTGAGATGACAGAGAAAAATTATATTCTAATTATAAGTTTACTGAAAATATAGAAGTTCGTAACAAAAACAAATACGAAAAGGTTTGCTAAGAGAAAAACATGAAGTAATTGGTGAGAGGAAAAATATTGTAAAATTATTAAAAAAAAGTTCGAAATTACTACCTTCATCATTTTTTTTCAACTACCATGCGTAAAAGGTTTTCTTTTATAATAATATAGATAAATGTTACGCGTAAAAAAATAAATTTTTAATTAAAAATAAAACTATTTTAGCAGTTGTAATTCCTCTTTTTGTTCTTATTGCCGAAATATATTTTTATCCTTCAGTTAATACTCTTTTAATAATATAAATAAAAATTTATCACAAAACAAAATTTTAATAATTAAGAATCGGTTATAAATAGACAATCCTTATTGAAAATTAAGAAAACTATTTAGTAGTTCTAATTTCTTCAAACTATCTTCATATAATTTTAGGATAAACAATATTTTCAATTAGAATACAATAAAGAGGCAAATACAATTCTAAAGAGGGGATTTATATTCTATACAAAAATATTTTATTAGGACATATGTATATATATATATATACATATTTATTTATATTCTTCTCTAACTTGTGCTCTCAAATCTCTTTATAAGTCTCTCATCTTCACTTTTCATCCTATTTTAGTCCCTCAATTTCCAAATGTACCATATTAGCCCCTCATCTTTTATATAGATCTCACAACTAGTGGTCATTTGTCCTTCAAAGCAAAAATCAATTCCTCCATCTCTATGCTATCAATTTGGCCAAATATACTTCCAAAATAAAATGAAGCCTAGCTCCATAAATTCATACCTTGTTTTGGCTACCTTGTTATTGAAAATTTCAAATTCTCAATTTTACAGACTTTCTCCAATCACACTACTGTAGCAGATTGTTTGCAAGTACTTGGTTACTTCAACAATAATTAACACAACTTTATTTCATTTCCTACCTTAGAGCGTAAAAGCACTCCAATATAGTGACTTAATAAAATTTCGGATAATCAAGTAAAAAGAAACCTTTAATTTATTGAAGGAATATGTGAAATATTATATAGATATATATTCCTCTATTGGAGTAGACAACTATTTAACCTCTCAGGAAAAAGAAAACTTTACTCTTTAGTGAAATTGCCATACACTGGCAAATCTTAACAACTGAAATTGTAAAGACTCGACTTATTTTCTGAAGAGTTAGAGAAGTTAATATCATCTACTTCCTATCACTTTATTTATAATAGCCCGTAGACTTCAATCACGAACTTCAAACTTAGTTTAGATGATGTCATTACGTTTGTCACCTATTTTGGTTCTTCAAGCTGCGGTCATCATGGCTTGTTGGTCATGTGCTAGCCAGCTGGTGTCCTTCTCACATTTGACAGTTGGCGTCTTTGTCCTCTTCTACCGATAGTCTTCCTTTTGATTTTTTATATCTTGAGGTTTTTACCTCACGGTGCAAAAATTCTTGCTTTTACCCTTTTTTGATTTTGATTTGGGTTTCTTTTGGGTTACCCAATTCTTTATGCCGAACAAAGGCTTCTCCTTTTTTTCACAACAAGGGCATATGTGATTGTGCCATTGTCCACCATGCATCATGTTGCATGCCTTATTCCTTGCGGCCTCTATTAGAAATATTTATTCTCCAAAATGAACGTCCTTTTCTTTTCAAACAAGCTTTTTGTGTACTTCGTGCTTTTCCCTGTCATAGAGTTTAACAAGAAGGATCCATTTTATTAATTTGAAAATATTTAAAATGAATATTTCACATTGTCCATCTCAGTGAGATAGACCCAATATTCCCAAACTCTTCAAGTGTATATATCATCTTCGTTGAGGGATGATATTAGGGGAACTTCTCCTGTGATAGCCTTAACATTATTGAATGCTACCATGTCATGTCTTTGCAATTTAATGAAAAGAAATGCCAAATGAGATCCTTTTCCTTCAATTTTTGAAGCCGCTTAAGTTCTAAAATATTTCATCATTTAAGGAGGGGATTATTCTACCATGCGTTCTAGACCGCCACACTATTCCATTTGGGAACTTTTAAGATTTTTGAAAGTCCGGGAAACATAATATGAACTGAAGTAAGAGCTCCAAAATCATACCATTCTTGAACTTCTTCTGGTTTCGATCCCTCGGGCATCAAATCCGCTTATATTTTTCGAATCCTTCTACTACGGTCTTGCTTCGTTTGACTCCTTTACGGGAAACAAGTTTTTCCACATTCTCAGGAACACCTGTCAAGTAAAAGCAGAAGATGCTAAATTATTGCTACTAACCTTAGATGTGTCTGTCATCGATTTTAGGTTAATCTCTCCCTCTTTTACCCTAAAAGTGTTGGGTTTGACTTGAATTATCATGAGTTTGCACTTCGTGTAATTCAATTATTGCCCCTTCAGCTGAGTCTGGCAATGGCCTCGTGCAAGCAATACTTGAATCTACCACAAGAAATTTAGAGCCCTATTCTCTAACTTTTGGTTTAGTGCCATGCTATCGGGTCATCATCGAAGGTGATGTCTTTCGAATTGGTTCTAGTAAGTTGTTCCATAGCAACCTAGAAGCAAGTTTGGTTTCGGATAATGATCTAGACAATGTCAAGATCAGCTTGTTGGACTTAGTCAGCAATTTGGGCTTTAATCGTCAACTATTCAAATTTCTTATCAAACTCTTTAGGATTCTCCGTAAGATGTCTAAGCCTTATGATAATAGAGTTTGCTTCAGATGCCTCCATGCTTTGTTAAGAAACCTAGAAGAATATATTCATGAGATTTAATAATAATAATATTAGATGACAAAGTGCAAAATGATCATAGTTCAGATAGCAAAATATAACTAACCCTTAAGAATATAAGAAAAAATCCGAATTTTCTAATATGTTCCTGCAACTCATCACCTGTTTTGTCAATAAGAATTTTTAGAAATTCAATTTTATTGACAACTATAATGGTTTTCTTTTTAAAAACCACTAAGATCTTTCTATGGCATACATTATAAAATATTTCAAGATGTTTATGATGATCCTGTATATTTTTAGATGCAATAAAAATATCGTCTATATAGACAAACATAAACTCAAGATAATCTTTTAAAAAATTATCTATTTTCCTTTGACATATTTGGGGTGCGTTAGCAAGTCTTATAGGAAGAATATTTCATATATATTGTCCTTGTGGTGTGGAAAATACAATATATTTCTTTGAATTATTTTGCATCTTAATCTAATAAAACCAATATCTGCAGTCAAATTTGGAAAACACTTTAGCACCTTTATTGCAGTCAATTAAGTCTTCTCTACTGGGGATTACGCTTGTCAATGGGCGAGTATCGCCTTACCTGGACCCAAACTCAACAAATACCCATAGAAGTTTCTTCATACCCAACCAATACCGTACCCTATAATATACTCATAGGGTCTTACCCAAATTATACCAAAAAGAATTGGGTAGAGTTTCGATCTTATCCATTTGAGGTCCACTTAATTTTGTCTCTTTTACAATATATTTAAATTTACATTCAAGCCAAACAATTATGTTACTAAATTGACTTATTAGCAGATTTTCATAACCTGTAGGTTGTTAAAATAAAATTAATTACTTAAATTTCAATAGGTGCAAATTGATAATCTTTGAAATTTAAATAATGAACTTGATTTTTTCCAAATGATAGACCAATATTTATTTTAGATAAGAATCTTAAACTTGCTCAAATAATGGACCGATAATATTAAATAGAGACAAGTTCAAAATAAGAATGAAGACACAAGAGTTGGTAAAAATAAATGAAATTAAGTATAATATATCTAACTTTCATTTAAATCTCTAAAGTATCATTTGAATTTTCATTTTCAGTCAACTTTGATTTGATGAATTTTTAATAATTTGACTTAAACAAATTTTATTTATTCCGTATATTACTCAAATTTAACTAAATTACGGTTCGTCCGTATTCTTTTATTTGCTACATGTCAAGTTAAGTTTTGCTTAATTTGATCATAAAATTAATTTTGAGTGATTACAAAATCAATATGAAAAGCTCTAGCATATTTGGTCAAAATTACATTAAGATTAACATAAATAAAATCTCTAATGGAGTAATTATATACTATTTATTTTTTTTAAATATTAAATAAATATAGTTGATTGATTTACTAAAAGTTTACAAATTCAATTTTAAAGTAATGGATAAATGAACATCTTTGGGCATCAGACTATATCTATACCATGGGGATTTAGGGTATTAAGCCATGACCCATACATTTGGGTATTTTAGGGTATTAGACCCTACTCATACCCAGTCATTTAATTTCATGGGTTTAGGGTAGGGTAGGGTCTCTTACCCATTGGGTAGGGTATGAGATGAAGGTATTTTTTGGGTAGGGTAATACCCTACTCATTGACAAGCCTACGTGGGATGTAATAACCATCAAATTTTAGTATTTTATTAATATTTTGATAGTTTATTACTAACCTAGGTCTACCTCTTTTTATCTCACCATGATTTCTTACCAGAAAACCAAGATTACTATAAGTAGAGGCTCTAGGCTTAATGAATTTAAGATTAATATGTTCCTTGATGATCTTCTGCATATCCTTCTTATCCTCCAAGTTCATCTAGATAGGTTTGTATCGAACATAGTCGTACTTGCATTCCTCTTTGACTTTCACAGTAGCTTCGATCTTATTCTATCCCACCATGCCAGAGGGTTCTCACTTAAATTCTTTTGGATAAGTCTTTTGACATTTTTGAGAGAAAACTTAATTTCTTCGTTTATGTCTAATGAGTTATACGCCTGTATAGCTTCTTTGAAAATCCTAAGTTTTTCTTTGGAAGCCTTGCTCAAACACTGTTACTTGAAAGATAAAAGAGTCTAACTAGATTTTTTTTGTCCTACATTTTATGATGAGTTAATTTGGCATCACAACAATCACCACATGTGCTACAAAAATTTATGGGCATTATCTTGTTAAATATTTTTTCTCTTTGCAAAACCTATATCTAACTACCACAGTTAGTAGTAAAAATCAACAGATTTCTGTGGTTATCCTATACATATTTTGCAAAGATTTAGATAAAGTTATTACCTAGCAAAATATCTTCTTCCATATCATAAAAGTAAATAGGAGGCATTTTTATCTTAAACTAAGGTGTTCTAAATGTTCCTTTAATCATAATTTTGATTCTCGAATCTCGTTTTTAAGTAATAGGATTTTTTGTGAAAAATTTCTTTCTACAATAACGGGTAAAGTTTTCATAACTTCGCTAGGAAAAATGTCAGGTTTTGTTATACAAATTCCTAATCCTGAATGAATATAAGCTGCAAAGTATTCTAACTTATATTAGTCACATGTCATACCAATAGTTATGTATATAAACAATGGACTAGTAATTCTGATGGTGGAACCATATAAATTGAATTCCATAACATTAGCTTTCCTTCCCCATAGTTTATGATTTTCGAGGAAACTTAACCCCAAAGTTAGAGTCCCATTTTCTCGTCCTGCAACATATATAACCATAACTTTATGACCTACTATTTCTAGCATGCCTTGGAATTTTCCCACATGTTGCTGCAAATTATATAAGTCATCACAAGGAAAATATTATTATTCTCAGTGATGCAAATACTACTTGAATTTGTTTTTAGCCTCCATGGCATCTAGGTTTTACATTATCCACCCTAATTGACTGAGGAATTATAATGGCTCATTGTCTTTATCTTTGTACCCTATTATCCTATCTTCCGAAAAGACATCTTGTTACTAAAGTCAGTTCTAGAACTTAGTGTTTGATCTAAAAGTCGGTGTTTATCAAGATATTAACACCACCTATTATAGGTATCCTAATTGGATCTAGTACTAGTATCTTAGTAAATTATTTGAAAATTTAAGGAATATTGATATATTCTTTCATCACCTATTCTAGATATTCTAGTAGGATAGAGTGTCAATACCTTCTCAAACTTTTTGAAAATTCAAGGAATCTCAACATACTCTTTCTTAATAAACAAATCAGAATGATGTGCATTTGAAATGGCATAAGCTATTCTATATATTGCAGAATATGGTCTATTTTCATTTTTTCATGAACTCTTTTCTCTTGAAATCTCAATGAAGGTTTAAGACACCACTGAAATCTTGATTCGCTAGGTTATACATTCTAGGGTGAATATCCTATCGTTGTTCCAAAAAACCTATCTCTTAAGTTTTTAATTCTTCTATCCATTATTGGTAAATGAATGTTTGAATCAATTCCTTCCTTAAAAGTTGCTTTAGTTACTACTTCAATAGTTTCTATGTGAGTCTATTTCCTAATAACAACTACATCTTCTCTAAGCTTACTTAATTCTTCAAGAATTTCTTCCTTACGAATAAATTACATTTCCATTACATTACTAGTAAATTCTATAGGAAAAATCAAACTCTCTGAACTTACTTTGTAGATTATGTGATGCTTTCTAGTTTAACCCGATTTGGTTGAGGACTCTCCCGATCCCTCAAATTCTAAATCTATTACATGTGCTGAGATTTGAGTCTTGACACATGATTCTTTTCATGATTTTTATTTGACACCTTCATCTGTGAAAAGAATCCTGACAGTCGTTCGGAGGTCTGAAGCCTGTCTTATTTGTTGTGATTAACCTGATTCATTTGAAGATCCATCCAAATGACTCTCTATGTCTTCCTCGTAGATGGTTTTATTTAAGGGAAGGTCTTCAAATTGGTCAATTGGGACAAAATCTCCATAATATATTGCATCTAGGATGTCATCTTTGGCTTCAAATTTTCATAACTCACCATGTTTCTGCGAGCTTTGTGATATATGCCCTTTTGCTCTGCATGTCTAGTATTTATAGTCTTTGAAACTTTCATTGGCTCCGGAATAGACTCGTCTGGAGGTTCTCTTAATTCATAGAGCTTCTTCCTATGGATCTTGCATCTGTTCCTCTAGATTCTTGAGATGAAGCCTTTATTAATCATGTTTTATGTCCATATCTATATGATCATTGGCCTTTGATTTGGACCACCATGATTTCTTTCGGCAAGAGAACTATTTGATACTCCTAGAGGGGTTCTTTAATCATACATCTCAGTCTTTTTTTTTGGCTGATGTTTGGTAACACCAATTCTTGAATTT
>NC_026145.1:4047236-4051179 GCF_000512975.1 Sesamum indicum
CATCTTCCTTGCTACTGAATCCAGTTGTGCTTCGGATACTTTGTATGATTAGATTAACATTTCCCTCCATACACTGTAGATCTTTACAAAAAACATAGTGGCAACTGTATTTGTTGCTAGAAATACTTGCGGAATTAATAAATGTATTCATCTACCGCACAAATATACCCTAATTCAAGGCCAAAGAGAGCATATGCATATTCTCTAGCCTTCTCAGCTCTGTTTCCTTCGATGTATCCATCTTCTATAAAATGTATCTTTGGGAGTCTTTTGGCCTTTTGGACTCTCCGGCTAGGGTACTCGCTTTGGTGTCTTCTAGGGTATAATCCTATCCGACTTTCATAGAACCTTCCAAGTTTAACTCCAATTGTCATATGAAGTTTTCCTCATCGAGTTACAGTACAGTTGCTACTATCTTCATGGCTGTAACTAATTCATCTATCAACATCACGATGTTTTGGAAATCGATAATATCAAGGTTAGTTATAGTGCCTTATAGATGCAGGGGCTAGAGAATTGTCCTTGCCAAATGTGTATTTTCAGACACTCTTAATGGATTTTGTCCTAGAATTTCTATTAATCTAGTTGAAATAAAAGATAGGGTAGCATTGGTGTGGAAATTCGTGTTTTCTCTCATTGAATGACCCTATGAGGGATCATTTGAACCTGTATTTCCAGTACTGTAATGCTGGAGTTATTTTATTGTTTTGGACTTTGACTAGATCCACAATCCCAAGTTGGGAAAAGGATTCAACTAACTCCTATAGATCTGATAAATCTACCCTTGATAACTCCATTGTCTTGTGGATTTGATGGATTCAACGATTATATTAGATTAGAAGAGAGTGTTAAATCTAGAACAAGGAAAAACCCACTTGGATTCTGTCAACACTTGGGGATGCACTGTTTACCTGATTTTGTTGGATTAATTAGTTCCCATGAACTCTTCTCTTCAACAACTACTATTCCCTATATATGCACTTTGAGTGTAAGTATGTTGATCATGCCAAGATTATTCTTTTTAGTGTGTGGAGTTGCACTAAGGGTCGTAACTGGAATGTGCACGTTGGCGCTTCTAATTCGTAAACTTTGGAAAACACAACGTTTGTCAAAGTTTGATGTAATAGAATGTTTCCTACAAAGTAACAACAACCTCCTGCCAATCCGATACTCCTACTCAAACATAAAGAAAACAACAAGAGGTTTTCGAGAAAAACTAGGTGAAGGAGGCTATGGTTCTGTTTACAAAGGAAAGCTCCGCAGCGGCCGTGATGTTGTAGTTAAGGTACTCAGCAAACCCAAAGAAAATGGGCAAGATTTCATCAATGAAGTTGCAACCATTGGAAGGATCCACCATGTAAATGTTGTTAACCTCGTAGGATACTGTGCAGAAAGATCCAAACGTGCCCTTGTATATGATTACATGACTAATGGTTCACTTGACAAGTATATCATGAGTCGAGAAAGAACTAATTCGTTAAGCTGGGAGAAGAAGTATGAGATTGCGGTTGGAGTAGCTCGTGGGATTGAGTACATGCATCGAGGTTGTGACATCCAAATCTTGTATTTTGACATCAAGCCTCATAACATACTTCTTGATGATAACTTCACCCCTAAAATCTCTGATTTCGGGCTTGCTAAATTTTACTCCACCGAGAAAGCTACAGTGACTTTAACTGCTGCTCGAGGAACGATAGGCTATGTGGCTCCTGAACTGATCAACAGAAACATTGTTGAAGTATCATATAAGGTAGACGTTTATAGCTTTGGAATGTTGCTGATGGAAATGCTAGGCCTAAAGAGGGATATCGTGGCATATAAAGATGAATCTAGCCGATATTTCCCATATTGGATCTACGACCACTTCAATAAAGGCAAGGACATTGAAACTGGAAATGCTGATGAAATTGGCAATGATGATGTTGATGATGATGAGCATGCAAGGAGAATCACCAAAAATATGACGATTGTTGGACTATGGTGCATGCATATGAGTCCGGTTGATCGCCCGTCTATGAGTGAAGTAGTGAAGATGCTTGAAAATGGAAACGAGAATTTGCAAATTCCTCCTCCGCCTTCTCAATCACCTCAGGTTGCATGGAACGATGATCAAACTTGAGAAACAATGTTGACCGATTCAATTGCGTTACTGGATGATAATGCTTCCAACAATGAACAAAGGTAATTATGGTGGTAGAAAATTAGTCTATCATATGATTTATGGAGTTGAATAATCTCCATTAAAAGGACCAATGATGTCGTATTCGTAACAGTTAGATTAATAAATATTTTATCTGTTGAACATAAAATGTATGCAAATGAATAAACTCAAAGTTTTATTCTTGTGTTTACCAATAACTACTATCATTAGAATAAGCTAATGAAAAATGTTATTAGTAATTTTAACTCATTTTCTTGTTGTTATTTATTTTTAAAATTTTAATATGCAAAGCATGAAACAAAAGTTTCAATTAAAATTATTAAATGTAAATATTTAAATAAGAAAGCAATCCACTTGTTTATATATGAATTCCATATGTTTTTAAACATTAAAAATTAAAATATAGCATTAGGACCAACTTATTAAAAACATTTCAAATTCACTTACATAGTTCCAAAACTAGTTTAAGAAAATTGAAAGTGTCCTATCATATGAATGCAAGATTTTCAAAGTTAATGTTTATGATTGAATAAGGTTTCAATTAATAATTTATTAAAAAACATCAGATGTTTATTGAAAAAATACAGGTTGGACTAATATATATATATATATATATATTTCTTAACAAATTTTAATTTAATTCTAAATAAAAATTGGCTTTTTCCAATAAAAAATGAAAAGTAACATCATTGAGAAAAGTATATAATTTCTTGTAATATTTTGTCGACATGAATTATAGATCTCACTTACAATGATTTTAGTTATAACTTATAAAACCAAAATCATTTAAGTTTAAAATTATAGTACTTAGTTGATGACATATTTGTTCTGGTTTTCTTGAAAAAATAGATTTTGGTGATGTAGATTGTTTCATACACAATAGGATAGTACACAATGTACCAACCAAGTAGTAGGTGCTAAATAGATTGTATGTTGTAATACCCTGTTGCAAACTGTCTTTCTAGAATTCACATCAATAAAACGATATTTTCTTCTAATGTTTACAACACAAACATGGACGAAAGATACCCTATTGATGGAGACAAGAAGCTAAATTAAAGTGGAACATAAAAGGAAATTAAATCCATTCTATAAGTAGCAACAAGAGATCAATGCCATACAACTTAAGTTATTTTATTTTTGTCAGATTAATCCTGGCGTTGAATTGTATCCACAAATTAGTGGTAGGTAAGAGGGTAGAATTGATTTTACACCCCCTAGCATTTATTGCTAGAGTAGAATAAATATCTCCAAATTTCATTGTAAAAAGAACTTTTGAAAGGAAAAAAAGAATTGAAGGGAAAAAGACTAATTTCTAGCATGCGCAAGAGTTTGGTGTGTTTAGATCGCAAGTTTAATTTGTTCCCCATCAAGTTTGGCCCCGTCTATGGGAAAATTGATCTAAGCATTGGAGATGAATACAGTAAAACCTCTATAAATTAATAACCTTGGGACCATGAAATTTTATTAATTTAGAGAGATATTAATTTATCGATAAATTAATATTTTATTAATTAAAAGAGAGATTTTTTAAATTCAATAAATTTAGTACATATGTATTGAAAATAAATGAATTCATATATGTTTTATTGATTATATTCATGCATCAATTAATTTTTTATAACTAATTAAATATATTCATGTATAATATCAATTCATTATTCACAATTAACTATTATATTCATAGACACATGTATCAATTCATTGGAATAACTTAAATATACATGTTTACATTAATTCGTTGCACTTAAATAACTATTATACCCAATTAAATATATTCAT
>NC_026145.1:4051221-4064854 GCF_000512975.1 Sesamum indicum
CATGTCTTCTCATCTAAAAGGCATCGCAAAATCATCCATGAATGATCAAATGCGTAAAGCATTACAAACTTCACATTTTAGTAAATTACCACAATATTTATAATTGTAATATTTATGAATTATTAATTTAGAGTTTTAATGGGACCTAATATTTATAAAGGAATTTTTCAAAAAATTATTATTTTATTATCTTATCGAATTTGATGATTTTTTACAAAGGCCCAAGTCGGGACCGGAAGATTTTATTATTTTAGAGAGTTTATTAATTTATAGAGTATTAATTTATAGAGGTTTTACTGTACTTGTTCACGAGCTAGGAGTGGGAATGTGGGACACGCAGAGCTCGAAGGAGGAGGAGAGAACCATGTGTACATAGACAACATCCAAGAGAACCCTACCTGCTCACAACCTTCAGGATACACAAATGAATGTCCGTGAAGATCAAGATCATAGAAGCTTTGGCGTTCCACCTCCACCACTGCTGATCCTGAAACCCGCAATCTGCTAATGAGCTCGAGCCCCCATGCCTTTCTTTCCATGTTGGTGTATGATTTCGTTGATATCTTCTACACACAACTAGGGGTGGGCGTCGGGTCGGGTTCCTTGGGTTCGGGTTGGTCGGGTCGGGTACCCGACCCCGAACCCGAGTAGGGCGGGTACCTGGTTAGCCGTCGGGTACCCGACAGTCGGGTTCGGGTAGTTGTACTCTAGGTTTTTTTTTAATTATTATAAAGCAATGAAATTTTATTCATAAAATATATTGCAATGGCAAAGAATCACAAGAGACATTCAATTTTTGCAAACATCATTAGCAAACAACATGAACAAAATAATCCATCAAGTCATTACATTCTAAATTTCTAATCATCAATTTACAATTACATGTGAAGTACTAGATCTAAAATAGTCCAAACTCCAAAGTAGTCCAATCAAATATCAATTATGGTTGAATCAACTCGAAATTTTGTCAGCTCTACAAGAAAACAAACAAAAAAAATTGAGATTAATATAAATAAAAGTATATAGAATTTAATATAAAACAAAGCAAAAGAAAAAATAAAAAGTACCTTGCTCAAACATTTCAATTTCACTTAAATCTTCTTCTATGCTTATTGGCTTGGAATCTTTACGGATCCAATCTTGAGCACAAATAATAGCTTGAACAATTTTAGGAGATAGTGAGCTCCTAAATGCATCAAGAACACGTCCACCAGTGCTAAATGCGGCCTCTGAAGCAACAGTCGAGATAGGAACTGCCAATATATCTCGAGCCATCTTTAAGAGAATCGAAAACCTCTAAGTGTTCACTTTCCACCATTTTAATATATCAAACTTTTCCCTATACTCTTCGACATCCTCACTGAGATACTTTTAATATATCAAACTTTTCCCTATACTCTTCGACATCCTCACTGAGATACTTCTCTAACTCTGATTTCACATGATCTTTTCCCCCTGTCATGTACATCATGTACTCTTGTTGTAAAGAAAACCTGCGAGTCTCATTGTCTTCATCATGCATAAACATTTTCTTTGATGAGGAAGAAGATGAAGAAAAACGACTAGACGATGAACCCGGGCTTTCTAAAGTTCCTTGAAGAGCGTGTCCATATCTTAACTTGTAATCATTGAACAACTCATGAAGACCATCTCGTACTCTCTCTTTCAGTACATCACTTTGTCCAATACCACCATATAATTTATCAAAGGAAAATTCTATAAACCCCAATTTGTGACGTGGATCAAGTATCACACCATAATACAAAACCGTATTCATCTTTTCAATTGATCCCCAATACATGTAAAATTTTTCTTTCATTTTTCTTGTTATATCACTTAATTCAACATCATCACTATTCAACAATCTTCGGAGAAGCAAATCAACTTCACATATTTCATGAAACACAATATTAGATGTGACATATGAAGAACCGGAAATGCACAATGTGAGATTTTAAAAATGCTTCAAAAACTTCAATAACATCTTTGCCCTATCCCAGTCAGATTCAATAGGAACCCCATCAAATGGTTTCTTTGAAAGATCAGTTCTATAAGCAACATCTATATCTTCATAAGCATCAAATGCCCTTTTAAGACATATCGCAGCTTCTAACATCAAGTAGGTGGAGTTCCATCTGGTAGGTACATCAAGAGACCATCAAGTAGGTGGAGTTCCATCTGGTAGGTACATCAAGAGACAATAACTTTTTTATTTCCATAAATTCAGCACATTCTTGAAATTTTTTGTACCTAGCGGAGAGTTTCTCACATACCTAACTGCCCCTCTAATACGAGATATTGCCTCATGCTCATCCTTCCCTTTCAAACCATCCTGAACCACAAGGTTGATTATATGTGCTATACACCTCATGTGCACATATTTTCCACCTAAAATATTTTGACCCCAGTTTTCAAGTTTCTTTTTCAAATAAACCATAGCTCCATCATTAGAAGATGCATTATCAACAGTAATCGTAAAAATCCTATCAATACCCCATTCAAGCAAACATTTCTCTACTAACTTCTTCACTTTTGTGTCCGATAATTGGACAAAAATTCAAAATTCTCTTATGTAAATTCCAATCATCATCAATAAAATGAGCAGTGAGACACATGTAATTGACTTTTTGAATAGATATCCAAGTGTCTGTTGTAATGCAAACCCTTTGAGCATGATTTTTAATAAATGACTTCAATTTTGCTCTTTCATTGACATACATATGGAAAATGTCTTTTGTTATTGTCCTTCTTGATGGAATAGCAAACATTGGACAAGCCACTGACATAAAATGTCTAAATCCAGAATTCTCAACCTTTTTAAATGGGAGCTCATTTACAACCAACATATAAGACAAAGCCTCTCTAATTTTCTCTTTATCAAATCTCCAATTGACAAGAGGGCCTCGTTTTCGCCTAAACGAATTGATTGAAAAGACAATCTCGTCTGATTGGTGAAAACATCATGAGGTTTATTCTTGCAAGATTCAAAGTGGTTCTTTAGATGCCTAGTTCCATGTACTTTTGGATCGGCTTTGATTTTCCTAGTACAATATTTGCATCTAGTCTTTTGTACTTTATCTTTTTCACAGTAAAATTTATGAAAATGGTCCCACCAAGGTGATCTAGAAGTCACTACCCTCTTTTTTCTTTTCTTAGAATCAAGTGGAATATCGTCCTCATCCTCTGACATATCCATACCCTTATCAACATCAAAGTCAACATGATCACCACTGACCTAATTATGAACCATGTTCATATTTATGCCTTGATCTTGAGCATCTGATAAGTCTACAGTAAGTGAATATTGAGATTGAGAATTTGAAATCTGCAAGATTAAAACATCCACATGTAAGATACATAAGATCCCGTAATCAATGGACGAAAAGTATATTAACCCTAAGAATTCATGAGAATCAATTTTAATATGAAGCACATTGATTATGCATGAGTTTTCACTGTTCAAATTATGAAACAAATTTTTAGGGTGAAAAGCTTATATGAAGGGAAATTTGATGTGATTAAATGTGAGAGCTCATGTTTATTCTAGGTGAACTTCAGACTTGTATCTTTTGCAATGTTTTCAGGCAATCGCAGCAAAGGGGGGTCATTTCCTAGAAACTCCAGTATCAGGTAGCAAAAAACCTGCTGAGGATGGTCAACTAGTTATCCTTGCTGCTGGAGAAAAGGTGAGAGCTCTTGTTATAACACTTATGTCACTTAAACATTCATTCCCTTGGGCTAACTAGGCAGCCTCTGTAAAGTCCTATCACATTGAGATAGGAGATGAAAATAATTTCAGAGTCTTCCCTGTCATACGTGTAGAAGCAATTGGAAATTTTAATATCTATGTTGCTTTCTACAATTTTAATTACATCTTGAGCTGTATCTCATGAATTAAAGTTTCTTAATAGACAAAAAGTATATTAACCCTTTATTTCTTAACAATTCCTGATTTCATTTTGGTATAAATCAATTGTACATACCAAAATGAAATAGAAAAAAACAGAGAAGCAAGTTAAGGAAGAAGAGGTTTACACCAAAATTGCAGAAACACTATATAATATAAAGATGCCATTACCGTGTGTAGGGGTGGGCCGACGGCAACAGGACAGGCGGCGAGTGGTGGCTGGCAGGCTAAGAGTCTCGGGCGACGGCGACGGCGACGGTGAGAGAGAGGAAGAAATGAAACACAGGAGCAGGAGCAAGAGAGTCTGAGAGAGAGATGGAGACAGGAACCCTATTAAAATTTTCCCCCTTTTGATGTCGGTACCCGATCGGGGTAATCGGCTTGGGTTTTAAAATCCGAACCCGATCCGACTAAAAATAGGCGGGTTTCGGTTTATCCGAACCCGCCATAAAAACCCGAACAAACTGCCATGTTTTACCCGAACCTGATCGGGTCGGGTTGGGACCCAATGAACCTGACCCGATTGCCCACCACAACCACGAATGAATATAGCTCTAACCTAAGTAGCGTAACAGTTTCCATGTTTCTTTACATTTCCACACCTCCGGATGCCCATACACACCAGCAAACCTCCACTGTTAGACTCTTTATCTACTTTAATCGAGGCATTTGTGTGATTTTGAGAGTATGATTATATTCATACCTCAACATGTTTATCCCAAAGCAATATAAGACCACCAGATTTACCTTGGGAGTCTACCCCCACTCCATAGTAATTCAATCTTTCCTTCAACTTGTCATGTCTCCTCTTCTAGGACTTAGTTTTGGAGAGGAAAATCAAGCTGAGGCTATGGAGTTTTAATAGATCAACAAGGTTTCAACTGTCCATGGGGCCCCAGACCCTACCAGATCCAGCTAAGGATTTTCATAACTCCTGGCGAGATGCTCCGTAGTCTCAGCCAATAAAAAATCTGAATCCTCATCGACCAACTAAGCTCATTTTTTACCACGTTACTCGCCCATGCACCCAATCAATTATAGTAATGCCTCGTTCCCTTTTCCGAACGGCCATCATGGCCTTGGAGCCAATACGCCTCCCCCTTTTCTAATAGTGCCTCTCCTACCACCACCTCTCGCTGCAAACATGAGATGAATATTGATAAGAACTGTTTCTGATAGTGCCATCGAAGCATGATAGGCCACCATATTCTTGATTAGCTAAAAATGTGACACAACTCCCTCTCTTCCACGATCCCTTTGCCCCTGGGCATCACCTCACCACGGTTCGACGCGTTCATGTCCATATTGCACCTAGGAGCCTAAACATTGATCTCTACCACTCTCTCACTATCCACACTGGCGCCTAACATTGTTGGTTGGGAACTTGCACCATCATGTACAACAAACACCCCAAAAGTCTTAGCTCCTTTTCTATTTGAACCTCGTTGAGTAGACACCAATAACGTCTTCTTTCGTCTATTAAAACTTAATGCTGCTTTAGGATGAAATCTATTTGGAATTGTGGCTCTCAGCTAGGGGCCGAAGGGAGTATTCGTGCCTGGGTTTTGAAAGCCTTCTTCGAAGTGCTTCAAACAGTATTTCACAATGTGACCTAAGCATCGACATAACTAGTAGAAGTTGGGGAGCCTCTCATATGAAAACGTCACCATATGCTCCTCTCCCATGTAGTCTTAAGTTTAAGTGCCCGAGGTAGCGGGAGAGTGACGTTGATTGCAGCCCTGATTACACAATGTTGCCCCCCATGCAGACCATAATAGTTCCATCTCCAAGTCTCTAAATTTCCCGATTTTGTTGCGAATAAAAGCTGCAATCCCAAGATTAATCTTAGTCAGAGGCAAATCATGTACATCAACATAGAAATCAGACCAACCAAGGTCGACGTGCATCAGATTCTCATTCACGTCAATGCCGCTCAAGACTAACACGTTCTTCTCAAAACTCCATGGGAACATGATTAAACCTAAGGAGGAATTGGTCGGTAGGGAGTTGTTTGATCTCCATACCCTTCACCGACAAAATTGTGCTCCGTAATGATGCGCACTGTCCCTCAAAGTTCACCGTTCTCCTGGATAAAAGACAACCCACCAGGCAAAGCTAATAATATGTTAAATTAGATTGCCAAAAGAACATCTGGAATGTCCAACTCATCCACCTCCTCTTCCCCTAACTTAAGAGCATATCTCAATCTGTTAGTGATCGATTCCACATCCTCCATGATCAGTGATACGTGGAGTAGTAGAAAAAGAAAGAAGACGATCAACATAAGCCCTGAATGAATCCTGACATCGTCGAAAGCTGAAGAGGGGACACCTGAAAGCCAGAAAAACCAGCAAGAAGCAGAACTATAACAAGAAGACCACACTAACAAACTAGACAGAGAAAAAAAAGGAACAAAACAGTAAGGAAACTAGAAACACAACCCTAGCAAGTTAGTATAACCAAAAGGAACGATACGAGAGCAAAGCGAACGAAACTAGAGAAAATCCTAACACTAATCCCTAACTATAACACGAAGACAGAGAAGACCTACAGGCACCGAAAAGGATAACAACAGTAAAACTAAGATCAGATGGAGAAGACGGCTCAAATCTCACTGGTTCGATCATCGGTACAGTACACTGGCATCGGCTCCTGTCAAAACGACGGACCCCTCAAAGCAAAGGGAATGTAGACTCCCATGCAGGAAGAATTACTAGATAAATTTTAATATTTAACATACTCTAAAATTCTTCATAAAAATTCTGTTATATAATGTTTCTTGTACAAGATCGAAGTAATGAAAAAAATAAGTATTGAATACTAAAGTTTATTATCCACTTATCCTGGTGTTTTCATTAAGTATATTTGTACTGTTAAAATAGTTTAAAAAATAACTAATACACATCAACAAATAAAAAAAATAATTAATATGAGGTAAGGTAACGTTATTGGAAGGTAATAAATATTCCTAACCTTAAAACTAATATATAAGGTTATTTTATTCAAATTAAAAAAAAAAGAAAGAAATTCAGACATAAATATAATATACATCTCTGTATCTCCTTAGGATGACTCTCAAGAAAACAAAATTGTAATCATATCATTGATATCAAGCCAAAATCCAAATATATTTGTGTACAGCAAAATTAATGGTGACTAGAATTTTTCCTTTGTAAAATCATTCCTTGAAATTGACACAGTTATAAGAAGCAATCATCCAAGAATGATTTTAACCAAGCCTAGATCAAATGACAGGATTTAAATGAGTATTTTTTCCCCCTAAGATGGGGTTCTGAGGTTGAGACCACAAGCTTCTCTCCATTTTATGAATGATTCACAACCCAAGAGCTTGACGATTTTATCTTCCTCCATAATTGGGACAAAGACTTAAGAAGTCATAACACGTCTCTTTGGGACAGTCAACGTTTCGGTCTCAAATTTTTTTCAAAAGATTTTATGTTTGAATTTTGGTGTGTGCATGAGTTGAGTATGTGTATTAATTAAAAGTGAAAGAAATAAAAAAAAAAAAAAATCACAGACACTAGAATGGATAATTTCTAATTGTACCATTAAATTAGTTTTGGTACTCCATTAATTTTAGTCCTTGGTATTTGTTATTTTCATTAGTTTTCTAGCAATCTTTATTAATTTAACCGTAAAATCTAACGAAAAAGAATAATTTAAAGGGAAATTAGGAAGGACTTTAACAATAAAAGGCCATATTTTGTAGGAACATTAATAAATAAGAGAGGCCTGAGAGAGTTGAATTAAAGAAAAATTAGCCAAAATTGAGAGGAATGAGGATGTGAACATGGAAAAAATATATCTGAGTATGGAATTAAACTTTGATCCAAACCTTCTTACACAAAAATAAATTCGAAAAAAAAGTTTTGGGCCTGCTCTAATTATTGGGTGAATCTTAAAATAACTAGTATCTATTAATTTCATATTTACCCCGTAATCAGGACATGCCCAAAACCTTCTTTTTAAATTTACTTTGGTCTAAGTCCTTAATAAAAGTTCAATACACACATAATTGTTGTAGTTAAGAAATGTAAGGGATCAAATTGATGAGGCTAAAATATAAAATGCTAAAACATTTAATATAATAACATAATTAAAGTACGAAAAATGAAATTATCCCTCATAGTAGAAAGTAAAAACATGAGTCTTTTCATTATTTTCTCCACGCATCCTGCATGTCCTGCCTTTTGTATATTATATATTATTATATTTTTTTTATTTAATTTTAATTTTTTCTATAATATTCATTACGTTCTCTCTAATTTTTTCATTAATATAATTTGCTCCTAAATATTATAAAGAACTTTAAAATTTAGTTCGGATTTCAATCTATAATTTATTTATAATTGAATTTAAATATTTTAAAAATTATCAGTTAATCTTTCAATGATGTGCAAAAATTAGTTTAATGTCACAACCCATTATATACTCTTCATATTACGCAAGTCGGGGTCTTTACTTCATACTTTGCAAGTCTAGTCTTTCCATTAACTCTCTTCATATTCCACAAGTCTGAGTCTTCCCATTATCTCTCTTCACATTCCACAAGTCTGGTCCTGTCCTCATCCTCTCTCATATTCAACGTCTTTAGTATTTGGTTGGGTTTGTAGAGTCATGATCTAATATGCATTTATATTTAAAATATAGTTTGAATTTTTCAAATATATATTAGGATAAAGATTCATTTGGAATAAATCCTATCTGAGATAGAATTTATAGTCTTCCATATTATATATTGGGACATGAACTCCTATTAAGGAAAAGGTTGAGTATACCTATAAATAGATACATAATTGTGGGGTTAATTATTTTTTTATTAATAAAAAATAAGTGAATTATATTAATATAATTTATTTAAATAGTATAATAAAAATATTACGAGTCACGATTAGAAACCATGATTCGAATTATTTTTTTTTTTTTTAAAAAAAAGGCTGAAGTCGTGGTCTGAAATCACGACATGGGGTCGTGATTCGAAATCATGACACCAAGTCGTGGTTCCTACCCACGAATTGGTTATTTTTTATTTTTTTATATTTTGTTTAATTAATTTTTTTATAAATTAATTATAAAAAATTAATTTTTGACAATATATTAAAGTCCAAAAAATTATTAAAAATTTTATTAATTTAAAAAATTACAATTAAGTATACAAATGTAATAGTGTATATTTTTTTGTACAATTGTAAAAAATGCAATGAACTATATAATTTCAAATGTTAAAAATGTCCACCCGTTCCAGATTGCGTCTGTGCCATTGACGACGAGGTCTTCTTATTTTCTCGTCCACATTTTGCATTGGATCATTTTGCGCCTCATTATCATCACTACCGAACCGACTTGATGTTGTTACAGAACTAGACTCCACATTATCACGATATGCACTAATGATGAAAATAAAATCCGTGAAATATTGTGTCCTGGTGCATATGGTTGATTAATACCAAGATCAAGGTCAAGATGTACTTGTGAGAAATAATCTTGTATTTGGTTTAGCATATATGGAGCCGATTGAAACCAATCATCTTGAGGTGGTTGAGGCATGTAGTAATCTTGAGGCGGTTGGGGCACGTAATAATCCTGAGGTTAATATATTGTTGAAGGACCAGCTATATCCACCAAAATATCATGACGTTCAACTGAACCAGTAGACATTCGGCTAGAACTCTTTCTTTGCCTGTGGGATCTTGTGGTAGCGTCATCGGATGGAGAAGCAATTTGTTGTTGGTGATGGGTTATGGCTTCCTTGATAATGTGTAAACCGTGTTCGAATCTATCCACCAATTGACTATATCCTTCAATATTCAGTGGTCTAGATTGACACAAAGCTTCAAGGGCATTCACCTCGTCTGCCTGATTATTGTAGAAAAATAATGAGTCTTTTGTTGTAAAAATAGATATTTAAAATAAAGTATGTGATATTATATAAGAACGTACCACGACTTGCAACATAGGTACTTCTCCAGGTTGGTACCCACTTTCCATACGTCTATCAGTAGATGATGATACGAAATTTCTTGTTATATTGTAGTACCATTCTTAATAACCTTGTTTTGTTTCTCTTCTATTGAAAATGGGTGGCCTCTGTACAATCTTGTCATATCGTCTTTGCCATCTGGTGATGTATAGTATGTGTTGCAGGTGCCTATCTATGGTCGTGTGATTTTTTCTAGAAATCGGACGGAGGCTCATACCCCAAGTATTCGTCGCTTTTGGAATATTTTGCCTCATCTCGAATTGGCGAAGAACCCGTCCGGGACGATGCATTTTAACTATTAGATAGAATATCAATGGACATGATGATCTCTACAACTGGGGATTCAAATCAGCGGCATAAACATAATGACATCCTAGTTCATATCATATCGCTGCCAGATGAACTGTAATAAATAAAAAGATGTAAATTAATGCGCAGTTAATTCACGGTATAAATGTACATATAATATTAAATATAAGTTACTTGATCCACCCGCATCTCGTCCAATATGTCTCTTATCACTCGGACAGTAGCTCGTACTGTTCAGTAAGAGCAAACATAATTCTCATAGTAGTAAATTTCACAACAGGTGGAAAAATTTCAATTATAATTACCTTCTTTTTGGGTAAATTATTTTGCTACAAGTCTTCCTTTAAAATGATTTGAGTTATTTTCTTGTTTTATTTTAAAAATCCATTTACAGTCTACCACAGAACAGTTTTTAAGCTTAGGTACAAGAATCCAGGTTTTATTATCCCATAAGGATTTCATTTCTTCTTTCATAGCATTCAACCATTGTTTAGAGTTTTCAGATTTTGAAACTTCTTCAAATGTACTTGGTTTCACAGTTTTCAACACTTAGAACAATATGAAAATCTTTGTACCTAGAAGGGATCCTAGATTCACGTCTATCTCAATCCCTTGCCAACTAGTAGTGTGCTAAACTGTTTTCTTAATCATAAGTCTCAGAAGATTCATTATTTAATTCAGGGATTTGTTGATCTTGTTGATTTTCTTCCTCTAACCTTCCCCTGTTAGTTATCCTTAGGTAATCCCCCCATCTTATTAATGGTGGTATCTATATCAAGTTCTTTATCTTTCTTACTTAAGTGAACAAGGCATGGCATTTAAGATTCATTGAAAACAACATCTCTACTTATAATAACTTTAAAATCTGGTTGGCTTTTAAGCCATAAACTATATCCTTTTACTCCTTCACGATAACCAATAAAAATACAGTTTCAAGAACGAGGATCAAGTTTATCATAATTTTGATGCACAAAAGAAGAACAACCAAAAATACGTAAGGAAGAAATATCAACTTTTTTAACAGTCCACATTGATTCATGAATTTATCAGATAAAGGAACACAAAGAGACCTATTGATTAAATATACGGCAATTAACACAGCCTAAGGTTTGGATAGACCAGAATTTACTAACATGCATCTAACTTTGTCTAATAAGGTCCTATTCACGCGTTCAGCAACGCCATTTTGCTGAGTGGTATAAATATTTGTTTTATGCCTTTTTATGACATATTCATTACAAATATTAGTAAAATTTTGGTTACAGAATTCCAAACCATTGTCAGTTCGGAAAGCTTCTAATTTCTTTCCAGTTTGGTTTTCAACCAAAATTTTCATTTCTTAAATTTATCAAAAACTTCATACTTAAGTTTTATCAAGAAAATAAAAACCTTTCTAGAATAATTATCTATTATAGAAAAGAAATATTTATTGCCATCATGAGTAGCAATGTTAGCTGGTCTCCAAATATCCGCATACACATAAATAAGAATGCAAGATGATGATGAAGGATTTGGAGAAGGTGATGCGGGAAAATGTACTTTATGCTGTTTTCACTTAACACCATCACAAAACTTTAGGGCCCGTTTGGTTGTGTTTTCAATGAGATTTTTTCCACTTTTCACTATTTGGGTAGTTGGGATTTTGTTTGGTCAAGTCATTTTCATTGAGAATGCATTCCTATTTTAATTCTCAATTTTTTGAATTATAGGTCACATGGGTTTGTCATACTTGTCTTATCTTGTCAACATGTCTTTTCTTGTTTCAAATGGCAAGACTCACTTTGATTATTTTATAATTTTTATATGTTCAATCAATTTGGTCATCTGTCACATCAAAAATACATATACCTATATTTAACATTCTCACACCTATATACCTATATTTGAAAACAACTAATTCAAACATATTCTCAATTTTCACACAAAAACCAATAAAATATTTCTACACATTTTCAATTGTTGGAAACTAAAAATGAAAATGAAAACACAACCAAACGGGCCCTTAGTTTTTCAAGTTTATGCGTTAGTACTCCTTCTTTCTTAAGTAATTCTAGTCCTTTATAACTAAGGTGGCCTAAACTTTTATGCCACATATTAGTTTTGTCATTTTCAAAAACTAATGCCACAAGAAAATCATAATTCACATTACATATGTAAATGAAGGGATCGCGTGGTACGGCTCGGGAACGCGATAGTGGAAGAGATAAATAAAAACACGTAATAACAAAAAAATAAATACAGAAATTAAACGAATCCAAGTGGTGTACCTTTGGAGTTCCCGAGCGTTCGATGTACTAAAATAAAAACAAACATGGGGCTGATATAAAATCCATGGAAATCAAAAAATATGAGGGTGAAAAACGATACTTCGTTTCTCATGATCTCTTCGAATGCTCTTCACTTGAGACTCCAACGTAGCAGCCCTCTAATTCGTCCACACCACATCAGAGTCGAGATCTCTACGTCCTCTTTGCTAGAAGAGAAGAAGAGAAAAAAAATTTCACCCTAGTGCAAATGAGAGAGGGCGGCCAAGAACCATCGAAGAGGAGGGGATTTTTTATTTGTTGTGTAATAATGATTTTAATTATTTTTCGAATAATTATATTATATATATACTTTGTTTAATAATTAAGAGAGCTACACGTTAAAGATGTACAATTGTCCACCAAAATTTAGCTCTCTGGAACTCCTTCTCTGGGTAGTACTAGCATTTCGAAACTCGACTAAGCAATGAGTTTAGATGAAATTAGTGTCCATGCTTGCTTAGCCAACATGGCTAGATTAAAAGCTTGCAAACTCCGGAACCCCAAACCCCCTGCATGTTTGCTCTTGCACAACTTTCGCCAAACCAACTAATGAATGCTATAACTCTTCCGCTACTGCTAGAGAAGCTTGATGGCATACTCTCAAGCTCCCGCAGCACCAAATTGGGATCCAAAAACATCTCATCGCATATGTCCGGATGGCCTGCACGACTGCTTTGATCATCACCACTAGTCCAGACTATAGCAGGCATTTAGCGCACTAGTTTTGCATCTTTACCCACACCCTATTTCTCAAGCATGCAAAAACCTCTTGCATCAATCTCCCCTTAATCGTCGAAAATCCAAGGTATTTGTCGTGCTTCTCCATAAACTCGACCCCGAGGACAGTGGCGAGCTGATTTCTAACTGTGGCCTCCGTGTTGCTGCTGAAAACAATGGCCGACGTTTGCATGTTAATCCTCAAGCCTGAGCTGCTCTCATATCAAGTCAAGAGGTGTTTGATGCACTCCATTGCTTCACTTGTCAGCCTGGTAGAAAAGCCGCGTACCATCTGCAAACAAGAAATGAGAAAGGAGTTGGAGCTTCCCCGCTAAAAGCCACCCCTTGAAGACGCCCTAACCTAACCATACAGTGAAAAGCTTCTGCATAGAG
>NC_026145.1:4064873-4098645 GCF_000512975.1 Sesamum indicum
AAAGGGGGTTTCATTGGTGGAGCCCTCATTCCGGACAGATCAAGCCAAACTCAATCCATCAAGCAAAAAAGTACAAGACACAGTTGAAACCAGGAGCATAATAAGTTTCACAAGTTTCTCTTGAAACGGTAGTATATATAAACTCTCTCAAGAAAATACTATTCCACGTTGTCGTAGGCATTGTTGATGTCAAGTTTCATTGCTACATGACTAACTTTACCCCAACGTTTATGAGACAGTCTTTTCACAATGAGAGCAAACACATAAAATATTTATACTTTTATATATAATATAGATATTGAGACTCACAATTAGGGTAAAGCAGGTGAACAACAACAAAGAAATCTATCAAAACTCCTCCAAATTGAGTGTGCAAAAAATTACTTGTCGATGTTGTGAATTTACAAATAGTTGAAGAAAAAGATATATATTCATTAATAATTAGATTTTTTATAACATTAGTATTTATTTGGAAAAATTTAATAAAATAGTTTCTTAAAGTTACAAAGAATATTTAATTGGTGTAAAAACACAGTAAGATGGGTTCTTGACAAGTCATAGGTCAACATAAATTTTAGTAGGCCGACTCCAATTTTTTACAAGTATCTCCCAAATCCAATACGTTGTCATTCCAACTCATGATACAGGAGGAGCCTCCATTATGTCACAAACCAAAAAAGGACTTATGACCTCCGGCACCTGTTAAGTTGTGAAGATTGATTTGAAGAAAAAAAGGATAACCTGATTCAACTTAGAAATCCCAAGTTGAGTTGGAGAAGGATAACCCACTTCAAAGTTGAGTTGGAGAAGGATAACCCGATTCAACTTAGAAATCCCAAGTTGAGTTGGAAACAGGATAAGTCATGGCTATATATATACTACTCTTATTAGCATTGTTTTGCAGAGTAGAGTAGAATAGAGTAGAGAGAAAAGAAAGAGTTGAGACGAGGTGAGTGTTGTCTTTCACGTATGGTGAAGACTTGCATACAAGTGTGTGTGTGTTGTACTCCTCAATTTTCCTCCTCTTTGAGTATTTTCTCCTGGCTTGGTATCGCCCCCAGACGTAGGATTTATATCCAAACTGGGTTAACAAATTCGTGTGTCTTTTATCGCCTTCATATTCCACCTGTTATCCATCTTAACCCGATCCATTTCCTAACAACTGGTATCAAGAGCCTGGTTCAAGGAGTTAAGATGGAGGGAAAGTTTCCAGTCGAACGGTTCAATAGTTCCAACTTTGGGTTTTGGCGTATGCAGATGGAGGCCTACCTGTACGGGAAGGACCTCTACGAACCACTTGCAGAGAAGTCTGAGAAGACGAGTGATGAAGAATGGAAGGTGCTCGATCGAAAGGCGATGAGCGCAATAATCCTGTCGCTCTCTCGGAATGTCGCCTATCATGTGAAGGGAGCAAAGAGCACGAAGGACGTCCTACAGACTCTTGCCGATATGTACGAGAAACCCTCAACAATGAACAAGGTTATGCTGATGAAAAAACTATTCAGGTTGCAGATGGAGGAGAGGAAGTCGGTGGCCGATCACCTCAATGACTTCAACCAACTCACGACACAGCTGGCGTCTGTGGATATCGTGTTTGATGATGAGGTAAAAGCGTTAATTTTGCTTTCATCTTTACCTGACAGTTGGGATGTGGTTGTTACTCCAGTGAGCACTTCGTCTTTAAGATGTGGTTGTTACTTCGGTAAGCACTTCGTCTGGGAAGGAGAAGATGAAGTTCGACAACATCAGGGACATGATGTTGAATGAAAAAACCCGTAGAAGGCAAACGGGTGGATCATCTGGCTCTGCACTACATACAGAGTCCAGAGCGAGACCTGACACACGGGGTAAATACCGTGGAAGGTCAAAGTCTAGGGGGAAAAACAAGGGCACGAAGGAGATGGTGTGTTGGAACTGCGAGAAACCCGGACACATGAAAAGCGAATGCCGGGCACCAAAGAAGGCGAGAAACCCGGACACATGAAAAGCGAATGCCGGGCACCAAAGAAGGAAAAGGAGGGCCGAACAGCGAATGTCACGACGGAAGAGATCACGGATGCACTCTTGTTGAGTGTGAGCTGTTCTTCCGATGATTGGGTTGTGGATTCAGGGGCCTCATTCCACTCATGCAGCAACAAAGACATCATGGAGCCATACACCTCAGGTGATTTTGCCTTAGTTTATCTTGCAGATAACAAACCCCTCAAGATTGTAGGAAATGGAGATGTGCGGATCAAATCAACGAATGGGTCATGCTGGACCCTACATGATGTGAGACACATACCAGGACTGAAGAGGAACTTGATCTCAGTCGGACAGCTGGACAGTGATAGATTCCACACGACGTTTGGAGACGCAAAGTGGAAGATCAGTCGAGGAGCAATGACTTTGGCACGAGGACTAAAGTCGGGAATGCTCTACATGGCGGGAGGATCCAATTCAAACATCCCCTTTGCAGGAACTGTATCGCAGGCTAACTTGTGGCACAATCGCTTGGGCCACATGAGCGAGAAAGGAATGAACGTGCTGAAGTCGAAAGAACGGTTGCCTGAGTTAAAACGGTGGAGGTGGGTTATTGTGAACACTGCGTGTTCGGAAAGCAGAAGCGGGTGAGCTTCTTGACCACAGGAAGAACTCCGAGGAAAGAAAAGTTGGAGCTTGTTCACACCGATTTGTGGGGGCCAGCACCAGTGTCATCTTTTGGTGGATCAACGTACTACATGACATTCGTCGATGACTCCACTAGAAAGGTATGGGTGTATTTCTTAAAAAGAAAATCTGATGCCTTTGATACATTCAGGAGATGGAGGGCACTAGTGGAAAATGAGACAGGTCTACAAGTGAAATGTCTCAGATCGGATAACGGTAGCGAGTACAGCAGTGAAGGTATCAAGAATTACTGCGCCGACCATGGAATCCGAATGCAGAAAACAATACCGGGAACACCTCAGCAAAATGGCGTTGCTGAGAGGATGAACAGAACACTGAATGAGCATGCGAGATGCATGCGATTGAAGAGCGGACTACCAAAGATGTTTTGGGCAGATGCAGTCAACACGGCTGCTTTCTTGATCAATCGAGAGCCTTCTGTCCCGTTGAACAACAGGATACCAGAAGAGATATGGAGTGGTAAGAAAGTGGATCTTTCTTTCTTACGTACGTTTGGTTGTTCAGCCTATATTTTGAACGATGATCGGACTAAGCTGGATGCTAAGTCGATTAAATGTACATTCATTGGGTATGGGACTGACGAATTTGGGTATAGATTCTGGGATGATCAAAACCGGAAAATAATTCATAGTAGGAATGTTATATTCAATGAGGATGTAATGTACAACGACAGGAAGGTAAGCCCGGACGATGACAAGAAGGAAAGGGAATTTGTTGATCTCGATATTTCAAATTCCGGGATCATGAGACCAGCAGATACGGATTCAGTGGGAGTTCAGACGAACGAAACCGAACAGACAGAGATAGAGCCAGAACCAGTACCGGAGGAACCGATTACTGAAAGCAGCACACCCTTGGCACTGGGTCGAGAACCGAGCCTGAGAAGGGCCCCAGATAGGTATTCCCCCTCTCTTTATTACTTGCTTTTGTCTTATTGTGGAGAACCTGCAGAGGCAGTCAATGATGTCCACAAGAGCAAGTGGGAGCTTGCGATAAACGACGAGATGAACTCGTTAAAGAAAAACAACACATGGGAATTGTGTCAGCTCCCAAAAGGAAAGAAGGCCCTACAGAACAGATGGGTCTATCGGGTTAAGGAAGAACCAGACGGGAAGAAGCGGTACAAGGCAAGACTCGTAGTAAAGGGATTCCAACAAAGATACGGTATTGACTTTACTGATGTTTTTACACCTGTTGTCAAGTTAACTACTATTCGTCTTGTGTTGAGCATGGTAGCGGCCAGAGAACTTGAGTTACAACAGATGGATGTGAAGACAGCCTTCCTACACGGGGATCTTGAGGAGGAGATATACATGGTACAGCCAGAGGGGTATAATGGAGATGATCAGCAGGTGTGTCGCCTGAAGAAAAGCCTGTATGGATTGAAACAGGCTCCACGACAGTGGTACAGGAAGTTTGACAACTTCATGCTAGAGATAGGTTTCTCTAGATGCAATACTGATCATTGCTGCTACGTAAAGAGGTTCGATGAGTTTTTTATCATTCTACTCCTGTATGTTGATGACATGTTGATAGCAGGATCAAATGTCAAGGAGATCAATAGGCTCAAGGATCAGTTATCGAGGAAGTTTGACATGAAAGATCTTGGCGAAGTAAGGGAGATATTGGGCATGAAATCACAAGGGACAAAGGTATTGGTAAATTATGGTTATCTCAATCTGATTATATTGAGAAGGTATTATGCAGATTCAAGATGGAAAATGCAAAACCGGTTGGAACGCCATTGGGAAATCAGTTCAAACTATCCAACAGTGATTCGCCCCAGACTGACTCCGAACGTGCAAAGATGAGAGTCACACCGTATGCCTCAGCAATTGGGAGCCTGATGTATGCTATGATCTGTACTCGACCGGATATAGCACATGCAGTGGGAGTAGGTAGCCGTTTTATGAGCAATCCAGGAGTGATGCACTAGGAAGCTGTGAAATGGATTCTTAGGTACCTAAGGGGTACTAAGGACCGAGCATTAGTGTTTGGTAAGGGCAAGCTTACCTTGTTTTGGTTTGTTGACGCTGATTTTGCAGCGAGTGACTATGACAAAAGGAGGAGCACTACAGGGTACGTGTTCACATATGGCGATACAGCCGTATCCTGGGTCTCAAAGCTGCAGAAGGTTGTCACACTGTCCACGACGGAAGCTGAGTACGTGGCAGTTACTGAGGCAGCTAAGGAGCTCATTTGGCTGCAACACTTGTTGGGTGAATTAGGGAAACCTCAGGCAGATGTGATTCTTCATAGCGATAGCCAGAGTGCGATCCATCTGGCAAAGAATCCCGCGTTCCATTCGCGGACAAAGCACATCGAGATCAAGTACCATTTCATCCGACAACTTCTGGAGAAGAAGGCACTGCAGTTGGAGAAGATCCAAGGAGAAAAGAATCCTGCGGACATGCTGACCAAGGCGGTTGCGATGAAGAAGTTGAAGCTGTGTGCGGCTTCGACTGGCCTTGATGACTAGAGTGGACAAACTCGGCGGTACCAAGAAAGAAGTGGAGAAAAGCTAATCAATCTTCAAGTGGGAGATTGTTAAGTTGTGAAGATTGATTTGAAGAAGAAAAGGATAACCTGATTCAACTTAGAAATCCCAAGTTGAGTTGGAAAAAGGATAAGCGATTCAAAGTTGAGTTGGAGAAGGATAACCCGATTCAAAGTTGAGTTGGAGAAGGATAACCCGATTCAACTTAGAAATCCCAAGTTGAGTTGGAAAAAGGATAAGTCATGGCTATATATACTACTCTTATTAGCATTGTTTTAATAGAGCAAAGTAGAATAGAGTAGAGAGAAAAGAAAGAGTTGAGACGAGGGTGAGTGTTGTCTTTCACGTGTGGTGAAGACTTGCATACAAGTGTGTGTGTGTTGTACTCCTCAATTTTCCTCCTCTTTGAGTATTTTCTCCTGGCTTGGTATCGCCCCCAAACGTAGGATTTATATCCAAACTGGGTTAACAAATTCGTGTGTCTTTTATCGCCTTCATATTCCACCTGTTATCCATCTTAACCTGATCCATTTCCTAACAGCACCAACATCGGATCGATGCCAAATTTTATAAAAAATGGCAGGTAAACACGATAGATTGTAGAACGTAAACGTATAAAATTTAATCATTTATTTTTCTTGCACCATCCATATAAAAATTTGGCGGCTTATGGCATCATAGTACTAAATTTTATAAAACCTGTTGTACTCTTAATTAAATATAATGGTCCATGATTTATTCTCCATGCACATTCATTCATGTTAATAACTTGATATGCTTTTAGTTATATATTAAATTTTATTTTTAAATCCCATGTCGTATCTATTTGATTATATTCGTGCAAGTACTATGTTGAATAGTAGCTAGTGATATATAAAAGTTTTCTCTTTTTTTGTCTTAACTATTAATAAAAGTCTTTAACCCTACAACTACAAATAAGGGATGTTTCACCACTCAACAGACACAACTCGAGGTATAAGACAAGAACAAGTGAAGACGGGTCAAGAGGTCATTCAAAATAGAATTAAAGAAACAATCTAAGAAAAAAGCAAGAGAGAGTTCAAAAAGTCTCAAAATCCTCTAAAGCACAAATCAAGAAAGATCCACAACTTTCAAAGCAAAATCGAGGTGTTAGTCACAGAAACCATCCAAAATCAAAATCTGATTCGTAAAGAAGTCAAAGAACCTGTGAAGTAACGTTGTCAAGATACTAGTCCATCTCTACGGAAGATCAAAGCGTCAAATCCACCAAAAGATATTCAAGTTCAAGTCAAGTTCTCCAAATTTATAATTTTGCCCCTCTCATCTCTTACCAATTCCCATCATGCTTCAACATTAGACATTTATAGATCTAAGTCTTTGATTATCAAATTCGCCTTCATTTTGCAGCAAATAATGAAGAAGAGAAATCAGAAGCTGAATGTGTGTGTGTGTGTGTGTGTGTGTGTTAAAAGAAGTGAGTGATGTGGTTGCTGATGACTTGTGTATACAGATTTTCACTTTATTCGGCCAATAATGAATGAAAGAAGCAATGCTTTGTAGGCCATACTTAAATTTTGTGCTTATAGTTCTCAAATACTATTTACCACTCACTTTTTTTCCAGTGTTTCTGTTTCTGTCCTATCTTTGATTTTATTTTTGGTGAAAGATTAATTTCATGTAAGTAAAAAAAGATATTTCAGAGTAATGTTCTATTATCTTTTTAAAACTCACCACTATTAATATATTATAAGATATTAAAAAAATTTAAAATTCTTTTATCATATTTATTACAAAATTATTGTTATTAATGCTTTCACAAATATCATGATTTAATTTTATCAAAACTCTTTGAAAAATTATTTTTAAAGTAATACATAATTATATTTTTATACCTTTAGAAAATATGTAAACCTAAATAATTTTTAAATAAATAAATTTAACCAAATATTGTTTTATTATTGTTGATTTTTTTAGCTTATCATCATAAATTAAAAAATATATAATAATATCTCCACAAAAATACTAGTAACTTGTGGTTCGTACTGCCAGAAGATTAACTAATTAAATATTTTTGGTTTTATTTATATAACAAAACAAATATTTAAAAATATTATAAATGATTCCATAGTAAATATTAGGGTAAATTACAATTAAGTTTGTAAGATTTATTATAATTATAAGTGTCTTTTTTTATTAAACAATTATAATAATTCTGTTGTAGGCAATATTTGTTAAACATCTACTAATTTTTACGAGAAATTTATAATTTTTCAAACAAAATAAATATTTATAAATATAGCAAATTTTATGGAAATTCGTTGTGATTTATCCCAATATTTAATTACCAGGAGTAAAAGTAAATTTGGTAACCACATTAATTTCGTTTATGATTTAGGCAAAATTCATTGCAGCTTCTCTTAAAATATTTGAAATTTTTGATAAAACTTATTTATTTATCTAATTTTATATATATAAAAAAATCCATGCTCAGAAACGATATGACTTGCAGCTTGATCGACCCTCATTGCATGAAGTACTGTTCATTTTAGTTTTATATGAGGTTTATATTTCTTTCCTAAAATGTATTTTGTTAGAAAAACGAGATCTTAAAATTTATAAACTGCTTAAATTTAACGTTTGCAATCAATATAAAATGACTGCATAAATAAAAATTTACTATTTTCCTATCAACATAATACACATTTTAATACAATAATTATGTTATTAAAATTAAATTGTTTTAAGAAAAGCCAAGATTAATAGATCAATGGATTACTCAAGAAGTATAGCAGATGAAAAAATTATAAAGATAATTTGTTTATTCTTATTTTTAGTTGTATATGTCAATCTTAATGAAGAAAGGGACATCATGATGAACTAAGAGGCACAAAGAAAGGTAGGGCGCCCAGCAGCCCGCCAAGTCTTCTGACAATATCAGAAATGCAAGCTCATATGGAGTTATTTAATAATTTAATATTAAAAAAAATTATATTATTATAATTTTTTTAATATAATAATAAAAACACGACGAGTCGTGATTTAATCAATAAATAAAGGAAGAAGTCGTGATTACAAATTCCGACTTGACATTTTTTCTTTTTATTTTTTTCGTTTAAATAAATTTGTATAATTTAATTATATATAATTAAATTTTAACAATATATTAAAATCTAAAAATTATAAAATTAACATTGCATTAATTTAAAAATTACAACTAAAGGTACAATGTAATAGTGTATTTATTTTGTACAATTGCAAAAAATTACAATGAACTATACAATTACAAATATAAAAAATGTCCACCCATTCCACAATTTCGTTTATGGCGTTGACGCCGAGGTCTTCTTATTTCCTCGCCCACATTTTGAACTGGCTCATTTTGCCCCTTATTTTTATCACCACCGAACCGACTTGATGTTGTTGTGGAACTTGACTCCACATTGTCACGATATGGACCAAATGATGGAAATGAAATTGGTGAAATATTATATCCTTCTGTATATGGTTGATTAATACCAAGACCAAAGTCAAGAGAATAATCTTGTATTTGGTTTGGCATATATTGAGTCGATTGAAACCATTCGTCTTGAGACGGTTGAGGCATGTAATAATCTTGAGGCGGTTGAGACACGTAATAATCTTGAGGAGGATATACTATAGAAGGACCAGCTATATCCACGCCAATATCATGACGTTCAACTGAACCAGTAGACATTCGGCTAGAGCTTCTTCTTTGCCTGTGGGATGTTGTAGGAGCATCATCAGATGGAGAAGCAATTTGTTGTGACTGTTGGGTTATAGCTTCCTTGATAATATATAACCCATGTTCAAATCTATCCACTATTTGACTATATCCTTCAATATTTGGTGGTCTAAATCGACATAAAGTTTCAAGGACATTCACCTCATTTGCCTGAAAATTGTAGAAAAATAATGAGCCTTGTGTTGTTAAAAAAAATCTAAAATAAAATATGTAATATTATATAACAGCCTACCACAACTTGCGACATAGGTGCTTCTCCAGGTTGGTACCCGCTTTCCACACGTCTATCAGTAGATGACGATACGAAATTTCTTATTATGTTGTAGTACCATTCCCAATAATCTCGCTCTGTTTCCCTTCTATTCGAAATGGGTTGCCTCTGTACAATCGTGTCATATCGTCTTTGTCATCTAGTGATATATTGTATGTGTTGCAGGGACCAATCTGCGCCCGTGTGATTTTTACAGGAAATCTGATGGAGGCTCATATCCCGGGTATCCGTCGATTTTGGTACATTTTGTCTCTTCCCGAATTGGCGAACAACCCGTTCGGGACGATGCATTTCAACTATCGCGTAGAATATCAATGGATATGATGACCTCCACAACTGGGGGTTCAATTCATCGGCCTAAGGTATGCGTTGCATACATGATTAATGCTGCATCAACAGTGAAGGATTATTACGATATAATGGCTTATAAGAATACATATTCTAAATCATTTGAACCTGTGCATTCCGAAGATTATTGGGATGTACCGGGATTTGAGTTGGTCCACGATCCTACTATTCGCATCTCTTCGCACCTTGGTCGAAATCAAACAGCACGTATTCACAACGAGATGGATTGGGCACAAACGCATGCACGACAACAACCCAACAAAGAAATTCTTCAACACGATCAGATGTGTCAGTACCGGGTTGTTAGGATTAATTATATACTTTTTGTATCTTTTATAATTATACAAAAATGTACACTTTTACATTTATACATTTAATTGTAATTTTTTAAATTAATACGGTGTTAATTTTATAATTTTTTTAATTTTAATATGTTGTTAAAAATTAATTATATATAATTAAATTATCTATACTTATATACATATATATAAGTTACAATATATATATATTATATAAATATACATATATACATTATAACATATATATAAATTAAAATATATGTATATATATGCATATATATATATATGTATACTAAAAAGGCTGACCACACGGTCAGCCTTTTTAGTGATGACAAGGCTGGTACAACAACCATTGATTAAAGGCTGCTGCTAGCCTTCTTTAATTTTTCTTTTTTAAAAAGAAAGTTGACCTCTTCGTGTATAAATAGCAGGCATCAACTCATTCATTTTTCGCCAAACAACATGATGACTTATTTTTCAGTTTCTCGCTAACTATGTCTACTTCATTTTCTCGAATTCAATTTTTTTTGTATTTTGGTGGTGAATTTGCAGCGATGGATGATCTCTTATCGCATTGAAGTTTTTGTGTATTTTTAGAGTGTCCATATTATTTGAATATCTTGTACTCTTGAATATAAGGAAGTTTTTACGTATTTTAGGAGTGGCTAACGCATCTGAATATCTAGTACTCTTGAATATCAGGAGAACAACTTCAACGGTGCGGAAACTCGTCCAAGTGTGATGGCCACATGTTCCAAGCCCTATCCATGAATACGATTTTAGGGCCTCGAGTGATCGATGGATAAGACCATCATGAAGAAAGAACTTATAGTGCTCGAAAGATTCGTTTTTTGTTACTCCTGTTGCAGTTGATGGTTTTGGTGTATCCTGGTAAGCGAACTATCGGTTCGGTGGTGATGAAAATGAAGTACAAAATGTGAGCGAGTGCAAAATTGTAATTTTTAACAATTGTACAAAATAAATACACTATTACATTTGTACCCTTAATTGTAATATTTTAAATTAATGCAATGTTAATTTTATAATTTTTGTATTTTAATATGTTGTTAAAAATTAATTATACATAATTAAATTATACAAATTTATTTAAACGAAAAAAAGGAAAATAGTCAAGTCGGGATTCAGAATCACGACTTGGTGTCGTGATTTGTAATCCACTTGGCCACTTTTCCATTTTTCTGGCTTTATTTCTTGACGAAAATCGCGAATCGTCATGTTTTTATTATATTATTTAATAAAATTATAATAATATAGTTTTTTTTAATAATAAATTATTAAATAACTCAGCTCATATGACCTTGCATTGTGGGCCGTGTGCCACTTTGATCGTATCCGCGCCTGCTCTAAGAAAAAACAGGTTTAATTGTCATATATAATTTGATTATAGGATTAAACATAATTTACCTATGACATGTTAAATGAGTAAATACTCTTTTATGAAAAAAGAATTAGCAAATTATTCTCTATATTTCAAAAAATAAAATAAATTATCTCGTATAAATGGTTTAGATAGAAAGGTAATTTGTTCCATTTTTCAAAACACAAGAGGTAATTTGTTATTTTATTTTTTACAAAGAATTTTTTGCTCATTTCTCATATTATAGGGGGGTAAATTGTATCTTTTCTTTTGATGATATTACTTCATTGTATTAATTTAAAAAATTACGATTAAGTATACAAATGTACTAGTGTATATTTTTTGTACAGTTGTAAAAAATGCAAATGTCAAAAATATCCACCCGTCCCACAATTGTGTATGTGGCATTGACAATGAGATCTTCTTATTTTTTCGCCCACATTGTGCATTGGCTCATTTTGCGCCTCATTATCATCACCACCGAACCGACTTGATGTTGTTGCACAACTAGAATCCACATTATCACGATATGCACTAAACGATAAAAATGAAATTCGTGAAATATTGTATCCTGGTGTATATGGTTGATTAATACCAAGATCAAGGTCAAGATGTACTTGTGAAAAATAATCTTGTGTTTGATTTGATATATATAGAGCCAATTGAAACCAATCATCTAACCAATAATAATAATAATGATATATGTTTTCGTATACAAGGGCTTAAAGGTAGTTTTCTTACATGCTTACAAGGGCTTAAAGGAAACTTTGCCAAGAGCATGTAGACACATCAAAATAAATATTTGATAGAATTTATCCTATTTTCATAGTACATATAAATAAACACCTGACTAATTATGCAGAACTTTTTTATATTCATTTAATAAACAATAATCATATGATTCATTTAATATAATTCTCAAAGTAAACAAACCTAAAAGAAAAGAAAATTCTAAACTCAAATATATTTTAACGTTACTGGGAAATATATGAATAAGACACATATCACAGGTTTAAATAATTTTTTAACTTTAACCTTTATGACGGCATAACTCAGTGGATAACGGTATAATATTTTCATCCTATGTGAAATATATGTGAGATCAGATTTATTTATTTTAGAAAAAAATATAATCCAAAACCTGATATTCATGTGGCGTGCCTAAATCATTTGCAGCCCACTCAGAGAACAATCCATTGAGCAGCCACATCAGCACGAAGGATACACATTCGACGGATGCCTCAGAAGGCAATTACAGGAACCCACAGAACTATTAGAATAATGGCTCATTTTGTAAATGATAAGAACTTAAATCGAAAAATGTGAGATGTGGCCAAGTTATACTTGAAATAGAGAAGAAACTAAGTGGAGCCAAATACATTGTCATTAAAGTTTTTCAACTTTTGTCAAATTACAAAAATTCAATATGAATTTGATTTAATGAAGTTGGATCGAATATTGGCTAAAGTCAAATTAATTAACTTAATTTTCATACATATTATATTTTATTTGATTAAACGAATTCTTATTGATTTTGATGGCTTATTGAAGAAGAGTTTTATTTATTAACTTATTATTTAAAGAATCAAATCACTAGGAAAAACAAGGCAGCTGCTTCGTCCTAATCGTAACAGATGCTCATATATTGTTATCTATAGCTATAAAAATAGTTGTACCTATATCTAAAAACTATAACTCTTTACCTAATTTTAGCTACAATCCTTTTAATTTCTGCACCTAACTCATGACTTCGAGTTTCTGTAGCCTTTCTGTAGGTATATACTATATATGAAGGTTTTGTGGCCAATTTCGTTACAGTAATAATGAAATATCCGTTGCAAATATTTAACAGTTTTTATAATCGTAACTACAGAAATTCTATTGCTATACTCATACTGTTACGCCCCGGTTTTGCTCCCCCTCGTGTAGCACTTTGTCCCATGTAAGTGTCTCGAATTTGTTTGGTCGTTGCTTATGTCACTACAAAAGAACATAGTTATAGCAATAGAAATTTTGCAACCGGATACTTTCATTGTAAATTTGCAATGACTTTTGCCACGACTTTGCAACAGAGTTTCAATTTTTTTGAATTTTTGTGGCAAATTCCATTGCAAACTTATGATAGACTTTTGCAACGGATTAGTGATCATAACATTCCAGTGCGAAATTTGGTCAACTATTGGATGATCAACAATTGTGATAAGTCATTGTATCGTAGCGATAGTTTGCCACAGGCAAATTCCGTTGCAAACTTGAATCGGAATGTGCAACGGATTGAAATAGTTGTATTTGGTGTGCTCCAAAATGAAGGATAGCCCCAAACGAGATGGTACCTAAATGAATCGGTAAGCCCAGATCCATAGTGGCAGCCAACTAGGCACTTGTCTAGGTGGATAGGGACCAGTGCATCCAAGTGTAGCAAGGAGATCCAGGAGGATAGACTTCTGAGGACGATGTAGACTCTTCACCTATTTGAAGTATCCTAGTCTCTAAACATCACCTATTTGAAGTATCATGGACAAACAGAGGATAGATGATTGATGGGATGGTTTCTGCGCGAAAGTGGGGGGAAAGCACGTAGTTAACGCCGCCTATCGAGACCTTTTAGCATCTCTAGTATATCACATTTGGCAGGAGCGCAACAGGAGGAAATTTCAACAATTGGATCGTGACCCGTCGGTATTGGCAAATATTTTTCTAGACGAAATTAGATTACGTATACTTAGTACAAAATTGCCGAATACAAGTAGCACGATAGCCTTGTATAGATTATGAAAAATTCCATGGCATTCAACATCAGCCATATGACTGTACATTATGATTTTTTTTAATGCAATTTACCTTTACCGAAAAAAAAACATCACCACGGAAATGGAAAAAGTTCTGCCCTCTGGTTTCTGCAAACACTATCTGGATATGTTGAACTTGCAGCCAGATTTCAGAAGGAAAAATCAAATTACCCAGTTTGTATGATCAACAACATTTATTTGTAACCATAAGAACGAGCCTATTTTGGTACAATAGCAACAACATGAAGAAGAGGAAGACTGTTTACTCTTCTATCAAAACCACGAAATTTAGATTTTGCATCAGGTTGTAATTCTCACAGGAATGGCCACAAGTGGTTCAGCTTTGCGGAGAGTCACACCAAATTTCTCCGTCATGTCCATGTCTTCAGGTGCCATCCCATTCGGCAGCTTCCAGTCAAACGTCTTAACGAGGTTAACAACAATCAGGGCCACTATTCTTACAGCAAGATTCATTCCAGGGCATATACGTCTTCCAGCACTAAACGGCGTGAACCTGAAATCATTGCCCCTGAAATCAATGTCCACATTGAGAAACCTTTCCGGCATAAAGCATGTCGGCTTCTCCCAGTATGTAGCATCCCTGGAAATCGACCAGGCATTCACCCAAATTCGAGTGTGTTTTGGGATGGTGTATCCCTGAATCTCTACATCTTGCTCGGCCTGATGGGGCAGGAGGAGTGGCGATGTCTGGTGCATCCTCATTGTTTCTTTTATCACTGCAGTTAAGTATGGAAGTCGAGCGATGTCTTGTTCTTGAACTATTCCTCCAGGTGTGATTATCTCGGAGAGTTCTTGTTTTGTCTTGGAGAGAATGGTTGGATTGTGAAGGAGCTCTGCCATAACCCATTCCACCGTTGAGGTGCTGGTGTCTGTGCCTGCTATGAATATTTCCTAGCATTTATTTTACACAAGCTCTTTAGGATGGTTGTGTTTTTGCAATAATTTAAGATAGTTAAATTACTAGAGTTAATTACAACAGTTTTTCTCAAAAGTTGTGTAATTTTCCACCTTTTGTTTCTTCCTTTCGAATACAAAGATTTCTCTTCTAATTAATTTTCATATTCACAAAAAAATGTTAATTACTTTCTTTCTGAATTATATACAGAAAAATTACATTCCTTTAGTTTTCAAAATAAAATATAATATCCCATCTATTTCTAAGTATTACTATTTGCTTAAATGAAAAGGGTTTGTATGTGAGATTTTAGAAACTCAGAAAAGAGGATGATTAAGGGAAAATTCTTATCAAATCAGGTTTAGTCGAACCAAATCAATTATATAGCAAGTGTGATATAATTGTTACATAATTGGTTCTTTTTTTTTAACTCAATTATGTAGCAAGTGCATTTTACTTGTCCCATGGAATCTGATAAAATTAAAATTTTTCAAAATTAAGTTAGTCCAGTTTACCACAATGAGAAGCTTCACATCTAGACGTGTAAGTCCATCAGGCCTTTCGTGTTCAGTATAATCAAGAAGAACATCCAAGAGGTCTCCACTCCTCTCTGATGCAGCTCTCCGACGCTTCATCCGTTGATCAATCATGTCGTCGATCAGCTCATGCAACCGATCGTACGACACCCTGATTTTGCGCCTGATCCCTTGAGGATCAAAAGGCCTTAAGAAAGGGAAATAGTCGGCAAGATTAGGCTTCGCCACAAGCACCATTATGTTGGCATTAAGCACTTGTAACTCTTTCATGGCATCAGATGCAGGATCAAGCATGTCTGCAGAGAACAACATCTTCGACAACAGCTTCATCATCGTGCTGAAAACTATCCCTCCAATATAAATTGCTTTGCCACATTCCTGAGCTTCAACCACACGTTCGACCATCGTTTTCACCACATCATGCCGCAAATGTCTTAGTGAGTCCAGCTTCTGGGCCATGAAAATGTGGCTGTTGAAAATCTTTCGTAGTTTCCTCCACTGCCGTCCGGTTGGTAGCCAAGGGAACGCAAGCTCATACCCCTTTTCTGCTGTGACAGCGTCTGGAATAGGCCGTCCCGCGAATTCAGCGTCGGGTTTCTGCAGAATTTCCTTGGCCATTTCTGCAGATGATGCAACGACAACATTAACAAATCCGAGCTTTATAGTCATGAGAGGTCCATAAGTTTTGGCTAGCTTGGCTAGAGACTGATGGGTTCCGTGTCTAATTGTGATGAGGCTCCCAATGAGTGGGAGGCCAAAAGGGCCTGGAGGAAGATTTTTCTTCTTGATGAAAAGTGCATTTGAGATTTCATGGAAAATATAAGTTGCTAATAAGAAGGTAGAGATCACAAGTAAAAGACCATACAGTTCCATTTGCAATAGGGTCTTTGTTTTGCCTCTGCTGAGTGCTTCTATGCCATGCGTGTCAAGGCTTTATATAGTGAAGGATGATCATGATTTTTGCTCAAAAGGGTATGTCATCGTTGTGTTGAAGTCAAAGAACCTAACTACTTTTGGAAGTACGGCAATAAAGTTTTGTCCACTTTTTGATCTTATTAAGCACCGAATTACGGATTGAATTTTTTATTGTATTTATACGCAAAATGTATATAATTTTTTTTAAATAAAATTAATGACGTACTCTTTGTATACAAGACATGTGTGCAAAATAGAATAAAAGATGTAACATAAATTTCAATAGAAAATTCAATCCCACTTAAATATATAGTAGGTTTAGAAGTGATTTTAAATACTTATTTGTGTAAAAACAAATTCAATACTGGATGAATTAGTCAGAATATTAATCATTTCAGAATTATTTTATATTGAAAGTAATAAATAACTTTTAGATAGAGGGTGTCTACAATATCTTTTAATTTTGTGGTGAAAATTGGTTATTGAAAAATAGAAAAGAGTTGAAATTAGGGAATCAGGGGAAAAAGTTTGATCTTGGAGTTTTACTAATAAATTGCAAAATTTTGGTAGGAAGAACTTATAGTTTTTGGCTTAAATGAATTTAATTTAAATAATTTATAAATCAAGACACCATTCCCAATTTATTTTGACGAAAATGTTAAATAAACACTTAGGTTAGGTTCCCTATAAGAAATAATTTAATAGTGACTGATTATTTCGACGGCCAAAAACTATCACTATCAATGCATACAAATGAAGTTATGACGAATATCAATTACTAACTCGATATTACTGAAACTTTTATCGAAAATTAAGAAGCAATTTATCCAAAAAATTCAAAAAAAAAAAAAAAAAGCAATTTTAATCCTCTAAGTATATAGAGTGGCAATTTTGATTCTCTTAAAATGAATTTGGGCGGTGTTGAAATCAATTTTGACAATTTAATCATATAATTTAATAAAAAAACTATTATACAATAATCAGAAACAATACTTTTCAACCTTACCAATAATCCATTTACCAATCAACGACGATAAATTGGAAACACAATAAAGCATCCCACATGATGCCTTTTTGCAAAATGATAAACTAAAACACAAAAAACAAATTGAAAAGCAATAACATAAATTGAAGTTGAAGTTGAAAGCAATAACACAAGAAAATGAGGTTGCAAGTTGAAGCCAAATAAAGTAATGACTGATGATATTAACAGTTGATGCCCCCACATTCGTCCCATTTCAACTCAATAATTCAGAGCTAAAAATTTAGAACCCAATGGCCCAAGGGAAAAAAAAAAAAAAAACAAGGCTAAAAACCATTTAACCTGGATGTTTTGTTAAAATAGTTATAAAAAGAAAATCACTATATATTTTGTTGGTAGTTAATATAATTTGCTCCTAAATATTATAATAAACTCCAAGTTTAATTTCAAATTTCAATCTATAATTTATTTATAATAAATTTAATTTTTTCATAATTATCAATTAATCTTTAATAACGTACAAAAATCTATCAGCGACACGACCCATTATCTTCTCTGCATATTCAGCAAGCTGGGGTCTTTTCTTCATACTTTGTAAGTCTAGTCTTCCCATTATCTTTCGTCATATTCCACAAGTCTGGTCCTGTCCTTATCCTCTGTCATATTCTACAAGTGTGAGTCTTCCCATTATCTCTCTACATATTCCACAAGTCTGGTCTTGCCTTGTACTCTCTCATATTCTACGTGTTGAATCTTTGGTTGGTTCTGTGGATTCATGATCTAATATGTATGTCTATAAAAGTGATATGGTTATAACTTCATTAAATATTAAGTTTTGCGCAAACTTTAGAGATTTTTGATTTATTCACCATTTTATTTATGTCAATTAATGATGAGAATCGATAATTACTTAACATTATCACGATTTGGACAATGTCAATTAACGATGGATCAAGTAAAATTTGTACTTTGTTATTTAAGTTGCAAACTAGAAAATATGATTAGAGAGTAGTGAAGCTCTATTTTTAAATATGAGCTCTCTCATTCTTAGGTTATTAATTGAGCTGACTTATAAACATCTATTTTTGTCTTCAACTAAAACAATTGCCACATTTATGGTTGATTTTTTAGAGTTAAAATTGATGCACTTGTTGCTTATGTTGAACCAACTAAAGTATTGTTGGATTAAATAAAGAGTAATATGAGAAGTGCAAATTGATGCAAGAAGTTATAATTGTATCACTTTTGTATACAAAATGACACTAACAAATGTCAAAATGCTATGAGAAATGATTCACCACACTCGTAGTTGGACTGAGAGGAAGTTTGACTAAGTAAAAGCTTTCTTATTTATTAGGCTAGAGTCTCTAAATTTCTTCATAGATGGATGACAGACGTGGTAAGACTAAGCAAATAATTAGAGATTCAGCAAAAATGACTATTATCAGTATTGTGTGCTAGTAAAGAAAATTATGACATAGTGCAGAAGAGGAAACATTAAATGTCAGCCCATGCTCATTAATCGATATGAGCTCTACTCTTTAAGAGTCATGTAAAAAGCAAGGGAGCTACATTAAAGAGTTGTGCAAAAGGCACTAGTAACGTGATATAGTCTAATTGAGTTGAAAGCACTTTTTAGAATAATTTTTTTTTTTTGGCTTATCTATCCTAAATGCATTTTTTTACTTGACATGCATTTAGATTTCTTCTTTCATTTCATATGTGATGGCATATGAAGTTTTGAGAACAAACCACTTAGTTAACTCACTAAAGTGAACCTTCCCAAGGAAGATTATGTTAGCTAAAAGAGGCCACTTGGTTCACTTGCTAAAATATTATTCTCACCTGAGAATGACCATGTTAGCTAGAGGAAGGCACTTGGTTCATCACTCATTAACTTGCTAAAGTCAACCTCCACGAGGAATATTATGTTAGATAGAAAGGAAACCAGAAGCTAGTGAGGGAATGCTACAATATAGCAGCAAGCATCTTGATGATTGAAGAAAAGTAACTGTCGGCTTGGATGCAGGGCCCCTAGAGAGAGAGGAACTAAGAATAGGACAAAGTGACCATAAGAAGATACAATTGGTTGAAAGAGACACGAGTAAGACCACCAATATCGGGACTAAATTGACAACGGAAGCAGAGAGGGACATGGTAATGATCTTGAAACAGCACATATATGTATTCACTTGGAGTCCCTGGGATTTCGGGGGGGTAAGCACGAATGTGATTGTTCATCAGCTAAAAACAAAAGAAGAGGAGTTTTGGGAATCACCAAAACAAAATTATAGAACAAGAAGTTTTGAAGCTGTTAGCAGCTAGATATGTAGCAAAGGTCCAGTACACGAACTAGGTATCCAATAATGTGGTGGTACCCAAAGGAGGAGGAAACAGAGAATGTGTATTGATTTCATGGTCTTAAACAAAGCCTGCTTGAAAATTCCTTACCAGTTACCAAGAACAGACAGGTTGGTTGACTTGACAGCAGGGTGTGTCTTACTAAGTATAATGGACGCCTTCTAGGACTACCAATAAATTTTTATGGCAGAAGAGGGCCAAGACAAAACTTTCTTACTGCTACAGAGTTATGCCCTTCGGCTTAAAATGTAGGAGCCACCTACCAAAGGGTTAATAGGATGTTCGAGGAACTCATTGGCAAGACGATGTAGGCTTATGTGGACGAAATGGTAGTAAAAGTTGCCAAAGAAGCGGATCACCTAGAACATCTTACGAAATGCTTTGGAGTAGTAGGAAAATATGTTATGAAACTTAACCCCAGTAAATATACATTTGGGGTAAAGGGCGAAAAGTTATTGGGATCAGCTGGAAGAAGTTTGCCATTCTTGTAGACGCTAAGGAAAAACAAGAGCTTTGAGTGGACGCCCAAATGCGAGAAAGCATTCCAACAGCTAAGGAATATTTTTAGCAAAACCTTTGGTTGGGGAAGCATCACTACTTTACATATCACTGTCAAAGGTGGCGTTGAGTACCATTTTGGCGAAAGAAGAAAATGTAAAGCACAAACCAGTCTATCATGTAAGTAAAATGTTACAGTGAGCGGAATAGAGGTACCTGGTTACAGAATTTGTACTGGCCCCGGTTATCACGGCTTGAAGGCTAATGCCATACTTCCACGCACATCGTATTATAGTCTTAACTAACCAACCTTTGGATGAAGTAGTGGCGAAACCCAAACATCAGGAAGTTTAGTCGAGTGGGCAATAGATTTGGGAAAATTTTCGACCGAGTTTAAAGCAAGAAAGGCTCTAAAGGCACAGGTGCTAGCGAATTCATCTTGGAAAATGGCCCCGTGATGGAGAACAATGAATTTGAAGTACTTAGTGTGGAGTAGGAAGTTGACAGGTGGGAGGTGCATGTATGGTTCCTCCATGTCCGAAAATAAAGGGTTAGGGGTATGGATCACCAGCCCAAAGGGCGATACCCATGATTTCGCAATAAAGCTGACCTTTCGAGTGACCAACAGCGAGACCAAGTATGAAGCATTGAGCAAGCAAAAATAAAAAGTCACCTTGATTATTTAGAGAGAGAGACACTAAAGCTAATCCGAAAATATTAAGTAATATTGTTACTTTCAAAATTTAGAATTTTTTATTTAGTTTCGTTGTATATTAAGTGAACTTAAGGGCTCTGTAATCTTCCAAGTAGGCTGCGCAAGTTGACGAGCCCTCCAGGTGAGAAAATAAATGAGTTTGTGATAGGATCCCATTTTGTGCTTATTTCATATAATATTTTGACCTATTTTGTAACTAAAATGCTCCTAATTAAATATTATTTTATAACATTAGGACAAATGAAATGGAATACGAAGAAAAGCACCAAAATGAAAATCCGGACAAGACTCAAACTCAATTTTTGGCAAGAATTCGGAGCTGCTTGGACTACCTCTGATGAAGGAAGAGTTTAACTAGGATTATAATTTTATCTACTATAAGTCTTTTAGTTTAACTGGGAATCTACTTCTAATCCTAGTAGAACTAGGTATCTAGCTATTATAAATAGTTGATGTAATTCACTTTAAGGAACAACTTTTGAACTCTTCTATTTCTATACGTTTTTATGATATTTTCTTATTTTTCTTTTCATGCGTTCTTCCATGAGCATGTCTAGCTAACTCTCTCATTCCGGTTGAAGACTTGGTGAACGCTTAAATCCAACGAGTTGTGAGATCTAATTTATGCTTTCTACTTTTATTCATATTGGTATTTGTGTTGTTCTCTGTGCTTTTATTACAAATAATCTGATTTATTGTCAAGAATATTTGCCTAGCCAATTGAACTTGCAAATCCGTAATTGTTACTATATCAATGGTATTGTTACTATATGTTACATGTGGTTGTAATGTATGGGCGTAAGATGAATGAGTACGTGATCGAATAATTAAATGTATTGAATGAAATCGAATGAAAAAGTTATTAATCAGAAAATAATTATTGAAGAGAATTGAATGATTAAGTTAGTGATATTGCTATTGTGAATTGAAATAAAAGTTGGTGCTTACCTAGTTAAGAAGATAGTTAATGGTTTCTGATAATGTGATTGATAGCTATGCAATTGATGATGTGATATGAAAATTAAATAAATTAAGTTAAGTACCGTGGCGCGTAGAGTATCGAGGTATTCCAAATAGCGGAGAATATCCTTTCTTGTTAGCTATATACTGGGGTGGTGTTGAGATGCCATATTTGTTGTGATATCCTGTGTTGATTGCTACATACTACGATAGATAGTGTAGGGATATCACATACAACGGGTATCCTGTGTTGTATATGATATGACATTGATCGAGAGTCCTATATAGGTTTGCACTAAATATTGCATTCATTGGATGAGTGTCATATTTAATCGGCAACAGACATAGAATGTCTATGCATTTTTAGTAGATTAGTTGATAAGGTTCTTAAGTAATCGAACTGACTCGCGAGAATTGTCATATGGAAGCCTTGGAGGCTTGGTCGGTATGACTTGAATTCCCTGCTTTGATAATACAAGATTAGTCCTTGGACTTGAGGAATCAGGACAGTCGCATGCATATGATGGTTATGTCTTGAATTTGGCGAGAGATGACTGTGTCTTCGATGTGGTCGTTATAAGCCTTGCCCAGTATAATCAGAGCATATAGTGAGGATGGTGGATTTCAAGATAGAATCCGTCCCCTATCAGTAGTTGATGGATATATCTCCTATGCGCTCTGAGATAGTTTGGACTCTATAAGTCTAGACAATAGCATTTTGGTCGAATATGAGAAATGGTTTCCTTTGTTGATCTATAGAGTAATTAGACTCAAGTATTCGACATTGTTGCCTTGTCCAAGATGGGAACTAACGCCCATTTCATACCGGAAACTAAGGTCGGGAGATGGCCAACGAAGGACCGTACCTGTATCGAACTCGAGAGGCTAAATATTCACTCCAACATTCACCTAGTCTCTAGTGTCATGTACCTTTGCTAAACGGCCACCCATGGTGATGGGCGTTTCTGATTAATAGTTAGTTGAAAATAATTAATTAAATTAGATTTAATTAATTATTTGTGTTAGACACACTGCCCAAGTCTAGTTGAGGATAAACCAAAAGAGTCACATACAAATCACTATGAAGTTGGAGGAATTAATTCGAGAAGAAACAAATTAATTTAATCAGATTAAATTAATTTAAGGAGAATATATAAATGATTAGATCATTTATTTAATAATTCATTTGATGGATTGCTCAAGAATTAATTGGATTAATTAATTTTTAAGCGTAACATCTCTAAATTAATTGAATTAATTTATTAGGCTTGACTTAATTAACTGATTGGATCAACTAATTAGTGCTTGGGCTTAGATTTGTTTAATTGGTTTAAATGACTCTTTGGACTTTGTTGGGCTAAAAGTAATTTAATTAATTATTATCCAATGTATTTTGGTTGGACTTAATTTAATTTGATTAAATTAAGTTCGGTGCATACTTGAAGTCCAAAACACATTTGACGGAGGTTGGAGCAAGTTAAGAAGAAGTCCAAGCCCATTTGAGGGAGGTTGGCGCAACTTAAGAAGGAGTCCAAACTCCTCACCATGATGAGCATAATGGTGTGGTTATTTTATCATGACTGAAGGTTATATGCATGTGTGAGTACAGGTTGCCTTGGAGGCAAACTTGTCAGTTATTGAATTTTGAATTCAATTATATGCAATATACAAAACTACGCGAATACCCTTGAGAACACATGAGCCACGAATTTTTTGCTCCTTTTCTCTAAAAAATATTATCCTTTTTGTTCTATATTGAATTTGATTCAAGTTAGAACATAAAACAATCCAAAAGCACCAAAAAATAGTGTTTGTTTGGAGTTGTTTTTCTTTTTGTTCATTGTTCTATCTAGCAATAGAAAAAGAACTATATCTATTCTATAGTTTGGTGTGGACAAATTTGAAGGCATCTAATTTTGATCCTAAATTGAACGAAAGAGGAACGAAAAAGGAAACTACGCACGTTGGTTCTCATCTAAAGAAACAAAAGGTAAAGCTTCATGCTATTTTTCTGTGCCTGTTTGTTTCATCCTCTAGCCACATGTCTAGCATGCTTATATATTTATCATTATGCCTTTGACAAACACCGAACGCCCAAGAATTTCAAAGGAAACACCCCTTTGAACTATTTTATCTTTTTTATTTCACGCTTCCGCCGCGTTTTTGGGTCATACCGATTCTTTCAGTGGCTTGCGCGTGCGCCCGTTGGCGTGCATGCCAGAAAGGCAGCACACTGGCACTTTGCTTGCACGCGCACACCCAGCGCGCGCCCGGTGTACTGGCAGGGGCCCGCGCACCTTGCTGGTAGCAGACATCCGTCTGCGGTTTCGAACAGTTAGGTCGTTTTGTGCAAAAATCTTATATTGGATGTATGGTTAATATCCATTTGTTTAATTACGTTATTAGTATGTTATTTTATGCATTTAATTATACTTTTGATATTGGAAATTTATTGTTACATACATGGATTATATTTATTTGTTTAACATGTTTATATTTGATATAAATGTGTTAATTATTGTTTATTGGATAAACAATGGGGATGATCAGAAAGCCCATTGGCCGAATGCATGGTTTATTTTTATGTTGGGTGAGCGTTGCGTGCCTCTTGTTTTAATTCCTTCTTTCTTTTTTAGCCTTGAAATAATAAGGCGTGTTTTCTCCCTCTTTTTGTACTGCCCCCAACGTTTGATTGGGATTTTCAATTTCAATTGCAACGAGTGTAGTTAGAAATACGAGATTTCATTTATTTTGAATAAATGTAAGCTTCCAAGGAGATGAAGGCCTAGGCCTGTTGGACGGAGCTCCGATGAAAGCGGAACAAAGAGGAAGGTCCATTAAAATAATAATAGGTTACTATTTTGCAATACTTAGGCTCACTTTCGATTGACCATAGACTCACTGAGGGCTCATTGGGTCACTTAGGATTGGGCTTGTGATCATGCAACAGGGGCGTGCTAGGCTTGTTTTTGCATGTGATGTATGTTTTAATATTTGAAGTATGATGTGTTCGGAATGCATCTTTTTATACTCGATGATTAAAACTGATACATGCAAAAAATTTATAATGATCAGGTTTCGATTACAACAAACTTAACTCTCACTTGGACGGCCCAAGTTAAATATTAGGCACATAATGGATTAAAATTCAAATAGTTTGATTAAATCCAACTCTTCCATCCACAACAATATGGTGTGGATGCTACTTCCACCCATTCGTGGTCTCACTAGTCGTGGCACGTTTGGAAGAAAGATAGCTACACTATTGTTGTGCATGAATGGAATATACTATTCTTTTCCTATCTCATAGGACGTGCGGGGCAATAGTTGAGATAGTCGTTTGGTTGATGGATTGGACCTAATGCTAAGTAGCGTGATTCGCTTGGAGTTCTCATGATTACATGAAGAAGCGAGACAACATAACTTGGAGATCTCATTGGATGAGATTGGTATAGGTTACCTCCCATAAAACTTTTTTCCGTGTGAATTGTAAAAGTGGGGCATGGAAAATTGCGTTTGTGGACTCCAAGTCCACTAGAAAATAATTTTTTGAAAACCCCACTTGAGAGTGTTGGGCTTTTTGAAGAGATAGTGGGACAGGTTAATGACTGAAGACCAAGTCATAAACTTGATATATAATATTACAATAATTTACTAAGTTTCTGTTTACATTTGATGTAGATGTCTAAGAATCCACTCACTACAATTCTTGAGGCTAATAAATTTAACGAAACAAACTGCAATGATTGGCTACAAAATCTTAGGATTGTCCTAGATTTTGAGAATCAGGCAAATGTTCTCGATAGGTCTTTTCCTTGGGCTTTCCGGAAGGGTCCACAAGAGAAGAGCATTTGACGTTTGAGAAGTGGCATGAGGATAAACAGAAAGTTCATAGTATCGTATTGGCCTCAATGACCAATGACATACAAAAACAGTACGATAGGTATGATGATGTCCAATCGATAATGTTCTGCATGAGCCAGGTTATATGCTATGACAAAAGTAATTTTCGGTATCAAGATGATTGGGGGATCCTCTGTACAGGAGAATGGGGTTAAGATGCTATTCCTTGTGGAAAAGCCCAAGGCTGATCTTGAAAAGGAAACGTATATTGACGTGATCCTTCAGTCTCTTCCTCCCTTCTTTGACTCATTTATCGTGAACTATAATATGAATGGGCTTGACAAAGACCTTCATCAATTGATAAACATGTTGGTCCAGTACGAGGTAACGATTGAAAAGTCTACATCATCGGTATTGGTAGGGTAGGCTTCGACCTCAAAAGCGAAAGGCAAAGGGGCCGGATGCTGAAGGAGGAAGAAGGGTAAGACAGAATCAACTATTACAAGCGCTCCTGTTGCCTAGCTGGGCATGGGCAAATTGATGAGGAAGGCGGTTCGTAGTCCTAGTTTCTAAAAGATGTTTGCATTAATTGCCATGAAAAGGGACAATAGAAAAGAGAGTGACCATCCTCTATAATTAAGGTATAATTTGTTATTGAGCCTTAACATGACTACTACTATACTTCTTGGGTATTGGATACTGGCTGTAAAGCTCATATCTGCAATTGGTTTGCAGGTGGTGAAAAGGAGTAGAAGGCTGAGGCAAATGATTCTGAAACCTAGCAACAACAGAGCTGTTGCTATTATGGTTAAAGGACTAGATAGTCTTAGCTATTAGTGATCATGTTATGATAAAATGGATAGGATATAATTATGTAACCTAGCATGATTAAATTATATTTTTTCATTGTTAGACAATTTGGATTACATGATTTGATCAATGATGGTTATTTCATTTGACAAAGAATGGTAATTCTTGTCTGCTAGGTTGTTTACGTCATTATTTCAACAATATCTTGTAATTGAATTATGAGTGCTCAAAACAAATGGTAAAAGTAGATATTCAAGATAAACTCACAGATCTTGCATGCGAAGCTAGGTCATATTTCTCTAGTTAGGATAAGAAAATTGGTGAGTTCAACGAGTTCAAAAGTAGACAAGTTAAGTTTACAAGCTTGCAAGTCCATCTTGAGCAGGATGAGGACTGAGAAGCACTTTGTAGGACAAAGTGTGCTTGCCAATGATATATTGGATTGGATCCACTTAGACATTTGTGAACCATTGAATACACAAATTCGAAGGGAATTCACAAGTCTAAGGACCTTTGGAGGATTCGGAGAATTAGACTTTAGAAAACCAATTTGGTTACAAAATTAAATCCTTCGATTGGATCGAGGTAGTGTGTATTTGGTGGGGGTTCTTGAAGTATCTAACGAGAATAACTCAGTGGAGTTCTTCATTGGAGTGCCATAAATGAATGGTGTCTCTGATAAGGGAAGGATCGAACCTGGTTGGACTTGGTTCGATTGTTCTTTCACTGAACTACCTTGGCCCATGTGGCATGGCAAGCCTGTTTCCACAACGTACTTTAGTATATGGGATGGTCCTGCATACATTAAGCGGCTAGTGGAAGGCTAACTACGTTTTACAGGTTCATTTGTTATCCTAAGGAAAATTGGATTTTATTAGATAATTGACGTTAGGAGTAGCTCCTTGAGGAATCAAGTGTAGAGACACCTCAGTCAAATGTAGCAAACATCATTTGTAATTGAATTCTTCCACTAAGTCACTATGTTCCAACCTTTCGTAGCATGACTACAACATCTTAGTTAGCTAATAGATACAAGTTTATGATTCTGACTAGTCAATTGGATTATGATCCAAAGACATAAGGAAAAGCGATTTAGGACATTGGGTCGGATGAATGGCATAGAGCCTCCGACATGGAGTGTAAACTAGGTTTAAAACTTCTTGTATCTGGAATATTCGTTCAGACAAGGTCATGAAGGATATGACTTAGGTTAAGAATGAGTTGGAAGGTCAGTGGGAGCATAGTTGTGTTCTTAGTATTTTAGGTGCGAACGTCTTTCTCATTTGGAATGATGCGAAGATGTTACGAAATATTGAAGCACAAACATTATTCACACAATTTTTCATGAAGGAATTGGATTCCTTCCCTTACATAATTCTCCATGAAGGAATTCGATTCTTTCCCTTGTCATAGGGTTAAGCTGTCCAAGACTCAATCTTCATGGACTGGTGAGGAAGTTAGAAAGATGTTTGACTTTCCCTATGTCTTTTGCCGTTAACAACATGGGCATGTGGTCCGATGCACTAGGCCAATGTTATGTGTGCTTTAAGCATGTCAATTGATATCGAGAGTGTACAGAGAAGGCATTGCATAGCAGTTAAGATTATTCTTTAATACCTAAATAAGGAGTAAAGAAATGATCTTGATGCAAGTTAATGGAGAGTTGATTTTGGAAGGCTATGGCGATAATAACTTCCAGTTAGATGTGAATAGTGACTAATCTCAATATGAATGTACATTCAGACTTAATGGGGATGTGGTTGCTTAGAATGGTTTCAAACAGGATGCTACAATGGTTTTCACCATGGAAGTCAAATGTATAGTGACTTTATAGTTGCTCAAGAAGTTTTTTGGGTGAAAAACTACATCCAATGGTTGAAATATGGAGCCTAGTACAGCCAAGTCAGAAATTGCTTCAAGGATAACAACTAGAAAATAGAACAAGCAAAAAGGCCAAGATCTCATCATAGATCTAATGAATATCCTTAGACGCCACCATCAATTTGGAATGATGGTAGAAAGAGGTGATGTGTGGTTGACCACATCATTTCGGTTGAAAATATGATAGACTAGTGAAACGGAGCTAGTATTGCAGATTGCTGACTCGGATAGGTCTGAGGGCTATGGGCGATTGACTTTAGGTCAAGTGGAAGATTGTTAGAATACGTGATCAGAAAGCCAATTGGATTGGTGGTTTTGAAAACTATTTAGCAATCTTTATGAATGTAATATTATCTTGATGAATGTAGTAAGCAATCATTTATGGCACCATGTGTTTGCTGTACATTGAACGATGTTTTAACGTCATAAAAAATGCCCACAAACCAATTGAACAACCCATGTAGTTGGGTTGCGCATTGGATGACAGCTGTGAAACCAACTTCAGAGGGTGATATAAAACGTTCCAAGTCAAGAACCTCGAGACTGGGCATCGATAGCCCTATAGAGACTTCCACTAAGTATTGCATTTGTTGGATGAGTGCCATGTTTTGTCGGTAACAGACATGGGATGTCTATGCAATTTTAGTAGATCAGTTGACAAGTTTCTTAACTAATTGAACTGACTTGCGGGAATCATCATATGGAAACCTTTGAGGTATGATCGGTATGACTTGAATTCCCGACTCCGATAATACAGGATTAGTCCTTGGACTTGAGAAATCATGGCAGTCGCATGCATATGATGGCTATATTTTGGATTTGGCGAGAGATGACTGTGTGTTCGATGTGGTCGTTATAAGTCTTGTCCAATATAATTGGAATATATAGTGAGGACGGTGGATTTCAAGATAGATCCGTCCCCTATCATTATATGATGTATATATCTCCGATGAGCTATGAGATGGTTTAGACTCCCTAAATTTATGGTCATAGTGATTGGTCAAATAGGAAATGGTTTCCTTTGTCAATCCATAGAGTAAATGAATCTCAAGTATTCAGCATAGTTTTCTAGTCTAGGATGATAATCGATGCCTAATTTCATGCCTTAGACTAAGGTTGGGAGATGGTTGATGGAATTAACATACCTGTATGGAACTTGAGAGTCTAAATGTTCTCTCCAACATTCACCTAGTCTCTAGTGCCATGCCGCGTTGCTAAACGATGGTGACGGACGTTTCTGATTAATGGTTAATTGAAAATATTAATTAAATTAGATTTAATTAATTATTTGTGTTGGACATAATGTCCAAGTCTAGCTGAGGGTAAACCTAAGAGTCCCACACAAATCACTATGAAATTGGTGGAATGAATTGGAATTAAATCGAGAAGAAACGAATTAATTTAATTGAATTAAATTAATTAAAGAAGAATATATAAATGATTGGATCATTTATTTAATAATGCATTTGATGGAGACTCAAGAATTAATTAATTTTTGGGCTTAACAACTTTAAATTAATTGGATAATTTATTAGGTTTGGCTTAATTAATTGATTGGATCAATTAATTAGTGTTTGAGTTTAGATTTATATAATTGGATTAAATGAATCTTTGGACTTTATTGGCCTAAAATTAATTTAATTAATTATTTTCTAATGGTTTTTGGTTGGGCTTGATTTAATTTGATTAAATCAAAGTTCGGTACATACTTAAAGTCCAAACCCATTCGAGAGAGGTTGGAGCATGTTAAGAAGGAGTTGAAACTCCTCATCATAATGAATATGATGGAGTAATTATTTCATTATGGTTGAAGATTATATACATGTGTGTGTATAGGTTGCTTTGGAGTCAAACTTGTTAGTTATTGAATTTTGAATTCAGATGTATGTAATATACAAAACTATGCACATATCCTTGAGAACACATGAGCCACATATTTTTTGCTCCTTTTCTCTCTCAAAATATTCTCCTTTTTGTTCTATATTAAATTTGATTCAAGTTAGAACATTAAATAATCTAAAAGCACTAAACAATAGTGTTTGTTTGGAGTTGTTTTTCCTTCTTATTCTTTGTTCTATATAGCAATAGAAAAAAAACTATATCGATTCCATAATGTGGTGTGGACAAATTAGATTGGTTCTAATTTGAATTCTCAAGTGAACGGAAGAGGAACAAAAAGGGAAACAAAGCACGTTGGTGCTCATCTAAAGAAGCAAATTATGTTTCTATGCTTTTGTTTCATCCTTTAGCCACATGTCTAGCATGCTTATATGTTCATTATTATGCTTTTCACAAACACCAAACGTGCGAGAATTTCAAAGGGAACACTCCTTTGAACCGTTTTAATTTTTTTATCTCACGGTTCCACAGCTTTCATGGGCCATACCGAATGTTTCAAAATTTACCAGAATAAGAAGCTTCATATCTAGACGTGTAAGTCTATCTGGCCCTTCATGTGCAGTATAATCAAGGAGAACATCCAAGAGATCTTCACTCCTCTCTGATGTAGCACTTCTACGCTTCATCCAATTATCAATCATATCATCGATCAGCTCATGCAATCGATCATAGGACACCCTGATTTTGCTCCTGATTGACTGTAGATCAAATGACCTTAAGAAAGGGAAATAATCAGAAAGATTAGACTTTGCAACAAGCACAATGATTTTGGCATTAAGCACTTGCAGCTCTTTCATGGCATCTGATGTAGGATCAAGCATGTCCGCAGAGAACAATGTCTTTGACAACAGCTTCATCATCGTGCTGAAAACTATCCCTCCAATGTAAATTGCTTCGCTACGTTCCTCAGTTTCAACAACACGTTCGACCAACATTTTCACCACATCATGTCGCAAATGTCTCAGCGAGTCGAGCTTCTACGTCATGAAAATGTGGCTGTTGAAAATGTTCCGTAGTTTCCTCCACCATAGGCTTGTCGGTAGCCAAGGGAACACAAGCTCGTACCCCTTCTCTGCTGTGCCAGCTTCTGGAATAGGCCTTCCCAGGAATCTAGCATCGTGTTTCTCCAGAATTTCCTTCGCCATTTCTGTAGAAGATACAACGACATTGACAAATTCTAGCTTTATCGTCATGAGAGGTCAATAAGTTTTGGCTAACTTGGCTTGAGACTGATGGGTTCTGTGTCTAATTGTGATAAGGCTCCCAATGAGTGGGAGGCCATTAGGGCCAGGACGAAGATTTTTCTTCTTGATGAAATGCATTCGAGATTTCATGGAAAATATAAGGGGTGAATAACAATTTACCCTCTACGATATTGAAAATGAGCACATGACCCTTCTATGAAAAAAAATATAACAATTTACCCTCCTATACTTTTTAAAATGAAGCAATTTACCTCCCTATACAGGGAGGTAAATTGTTTAATTTTAAAAAAGTATAGGGTGGTAAATAATTGTATTTTAAAAAGTATAGGGAGGTAGATCGCTATTTATTTTTATAAGGGGATAATTTGCTCATTTACGATAGTATAAGGGGTTGCTTGCATCTTTCCCAAAATATAAATGGCTAATAAGAGGGTAAATATCACAAGTAAAAGACCATATAGTTCCATTTGCAATAGGGTCTTTGTTTTGCCTCTTGCTTGAGTGGTTCTACACCATGCGTGTGAAGGCTTTATATAGTGAAGGGTGATCATGAATTAAGTTCAAACTGGTGAATTGGATTTTCTATTGTAATATTTGTGTTGCATCTTTTATTTAATTTTATATATACCATGCATAAAAAATTTTTTCTTAAATAAAATGTAATTTTTGCATGCATGGTATGTATACAAGAAATAGAGTAGAAAATGCAATAAAAATTGTAATAAAAAATCCCAATCCGACCAGAATATATAATAGTTCTAAAAGTGATTTTAAGTACGGATTTGTATAAGAAGTTTTTCAGTACTAGATGAATTAGTAAGAAGATTAGACAATTCAAGATTGATTTATATAGAAAGTAATAAATAATTTTTGCAACATCTTCTAATTTGGTAGTGAAAATTGGTTATTGAAAAAATTGTAATTAAGTTATAGTGAAAGTAGGGAGTGTTTGCAAATATAAGTGAAAAATAGAAAGAGTTGAAATTGGGGAATTGGGGTAAAAAGTTTGATCTTTAGAGTTTTACTAAAAAGTTGCAAAATTTTGATAGGAAGAACTTATAGTTTTTGGCTTAAATGAACTGTTTGATTTTTTGTATTTACTTTTTGTAATTTTTCAACCTTTAAGGAAATTGTTGTGACAAATTAAAATTGGTAAAATGCTCAATACTAATAAGATCATATATTAATTAGCCTTATGTTTTTCTATTTTTTGTGCCCTATTAATGTCATTATATATACTTTCACGTGGAAAATAACAAATACATTTATCTAACTCTATCACAATAATGCAATTGAAATTAAGCTAGTTTACAATTTATTCTCATCTACATTTTATTCGGTCCAAATAGAGCAATTTCCAATCAGTAATAATTTTAACGCAGTGATGTATAGAAGTCTCATTTTAATTTGAACAATGCAATGCATGTTTCAGTTGATTTCATACTGTGGATTCTTCTCAATATTATTAGAATAGAAAACATCCTAAGTTATATTTTGTAGGTATGAGTATTAGGGAAAATTGCAATTTTGATTTTGCAAATGTGAAGGGTGATATTTTTTATTCCGTAAGAATTTGATGTTGCAATTCCATCTTGTAAGTTTTCAAAATTTATGAAATTGAGGGCAATTTCTGCCAATTTACTCAAAAAATCATATGTGTTGTATATTTGACACGCTAATTTGAGGATTTTCAGCCAATATTAGCCTTAAATTCCCATTTTTTTAAATAGGATAATTACACCCCCAATAAAATTGGTGTAATTATACCTAAACCCTATGTGGTTTGATAAATTATATCTAGTATTCTTAAGGTTTGGTTCCGGCTAACAAATAAGTCCCTCTACTAGTAACAATCCACTGAATTTGCTGATATTAACAAAAAACTGGATAAAATTCTATATTTACATCATATTGACTTATTACTGATTTATTGCAAGTTAAATTAATCTTTATCCTTATGCATCTTCACATGTTATGTATGTGAGGAAGTACATCTTCACCATTATAAAGTATTTTAATTGAAAAAAAATTATTTTACCAATAATAAGTCAATTGAGGGTAAATATCAATTTTCGTTCAATTTTTTTTGTTAATATTAGTAAATTTAGTAAATTTTGACTTACAGATAGACCTATTTGTTATACGGAAGGAAACCTAAGGGTACTCGATGTAATTTTTCAAACCACAGAAAATTCAAAATTTAATTATAACAAACCTATGGGAGGAGAGTGTAGTCATCCCTTTTCTATTTGCA
>NC_026145.1:4098785-4119606 GCF_000512975.1 Sesamum indicum
TCTCTTTAAATACTTATACGTCTAAAATTATAATTTTTTAAAAAAAAATTTGATGTCAACATAGGGTTGTTAAACTTTAAAAAAAAAATAAAAACTATCAAATTTATGTTCTTCATCAGAAGATGTGATTTAAAGTTATAACCTAATCATTGATATTTTATTTTATTTTCATTTTTGGACTTGGAGCACACTTGTATTGGGTATGAAAATCATCTGGTGGATTATTTTTCTGATGGGTCATATTTAAACATATTTTTGTTCAATTAGTTAATCAAATAAAGAAAAAATTTCATATTTCATTCAAGACCCATCTATCTTAGAAATCTATAAAATCAAATTTTGATATGAACTTTAATTTAGGACTCAATTATTAGTCAATTTATTTTGAATTTTTAATTGATGATTTATTCCCAAAAAGTTGAAAAAATAGTAATTTTAGTCCTGTAAACTTGAAGGGCGGCAATTTTGGTTCTCTTGAAGTCAAGTTAGGTCTTGCTGAAATTAATTTTGGCTATTTGATTATATAATTTTAAAAAAGTTAACAATTTGAGTAAAATTTTGATTGAAAATTCATAAATTGATCGAAAATCCCCTAACTAGTATCACATGCACAATACATGTGATTTTTCGAAGAGATTAATTGAAATTGTCCTCAATTCATGAATTATAAAAAATATATCAAATTACAAATAAATTTATATAAAATTAAGAATGACAAATCCATACTTAGAGGACCAAAATTATATATTTGGTGAAATTGCAAAGACTGACCCGTAACTAAAGGGGGTAGCATTTTAAGGACTGTAATTTAGACCCTGGCAAAATATGCCCTGTAACTTTAAAAAATGAGGCAATTCCTGCCCTCCGTCCAGATCTGAACAAAATTTAGACAATTTTACCCGTCAACAGCTTTAAAATGAGTAGTTTAGTCCATTTTCAATTATTTTGCATTCTAATGCATATTTTTGAGCATGCTCCCCAAGAATGGTATTAAAGCCTAGTTTTATTGATGAAATATATAATTTTATTGTATTTTGATATTATTTATCTACTAATGAAGGAGACTCTTTAAGAGAAAATGGAACCAAACGAAAGTTCGAGTTACAATGAAAACAGGTAATACTTCTAGATTCTGGAAATACAGAGAAGAGAATTTCTCATGCAAATTCTTGACAAGTGTTACAATGGTCCCAAGACGATTGATCCAAGACTTCTCATGCTGGAAGAAGAAAAAGAATGGCTAAGAAATTCTGAAGTTCAACAAGTGCTACCAGAAAATGCAGTGAGGCGTCTACAATCCACTGAAGTTCATGATAGAATCCCAACCAGGAGAAGTGGAATGGGTAAATTCCTACACAATTGCAGCTCTAAAAATAATGACTGATTGGAAGGAACTCGAGTCGATTACATCAAAGATCTCTCAATATCTGAGGGAGATCCAAAAGACGGTTCAAGACTATGGATTTAGGTTAATCTATATACCTATGAAAATAGAATCTTTGAGCCAAAAGGTGGACGAGGGTCTTAAGATCCTTCCCGATCTACACAAAGGCCTTACAAATTTGAGAGCATAAATTACAAATCTAAAGAGAAATCAAAGGGAGAACCCTGAGACATCAAAATCCAGACAAGAGTGAATCAGGGACGCCCTTGGAACAGTACCTCTTTACACCAGAAGGGGAAGGCCAAGAAGATTCCAAAGCCAAAGTTTATAAAATAATGGAGCTAACGAGAGCAGATTGGCAGAATCCTTTTCCCAACTCGGGATTGTGGATTTAGTCAATATCCAAACCAATGAAATCACTCCAGCATTACCACAGCCAGAGGAAAGTACATGTTCTAATGATCCTCCACAAGATCAACTGATGAGAGAAAGTGCGGATTTCAACACTAATGCCACTCCAATGTTTGTAGGGACAAGGCTAAAGAAAAGTCCAGGAAGAAATCCAAAGAGAGTGCCTGAAAATACACATTGGGCAAGGACCATGCTCCAGCCCTTACATCCATATGGCGCCTATATTGAACCTGGATATCATCGATTTGCGAAATACCGAGAAATTGATAAACGAATGGGTTGCAGCCATTAAGATAGCAGCAACTACCCTAGAGCTCGATAAGGAAAACTTCATAAAGCTTGTCAAGTTGAGCTTGGAGGGATTGGTGAAGATCGGATGGGATAATACCCCAGAAGATACTAAGGCTAGTATCCTTGCCGGAGACTCGAAAGGCGCGATAGCAGACCGACTAGGAAGACTTATAAAGATGCACTTCATCGGAGATGGATACTTCGAAGGAAGTAGAGCAGAAAAGGCTAGAGAATACGCACAAACTCTCTTCAGCCTTGAATTAAGAAGTATTGGCTCAGTAAATGAATATATCTATTGGTTTCGCAAGTATTTCTTCCAAAGTGGAGTAGCAACAGAAGTAGTAGCTCCAATGTTATTCAGAAAGATATGCAATCCATGGAGGGAAATGTTGATCCAGTCATACAAAGTACTTGGAGGACAGCTAGATTCAGTGGCGCGAAAAATGTCTTTCCTTAAAGATAAACTGAAGGATTAGTGTTATCAAGCATCCATCCAGAAGAACATGAAAAGATTGAGAGGTAAAATCAAACGTACTCCTCTTTGTTGTGATTCAACGATTTTTCAACTATTATAGGAGAATCAAGCAAGCTAAGGAAAAGGAGGAAGCAAAATAGTGACTCCTACCCCAGGAGTTCCAAGAGAACCTTTTCCAAGCGGAGATCATAGTGGTCCAAGTCCAAAGTTAGAACATACAAATCTGGAAGAGAACAGGACCAACAAGGGCTTCATTCCAAGGATCTAGACGAACAGATGCAAGATCCACCGGAAGAACCCCTACAAGAAGAACTTTTAGACGAGTCCATACCCGAGCCAATGAAAGTTTCAAGGACTGCAATTGCTAGATTTGCGGAGCAAAAGGGCATATATCTCCCGACTGCCCGCAGACACGTGGTGAATTACGGAAATTTGAAGCCACGGATGACATCATGGATGCCGAGTCAGAATAACTACAACGAGGGAGATAAGCTTCAAACTTCCGAAAGCCTGTCGGGATTCTTTTCCAAAATGACGGTGTCAAACAAAACCATGGAAAGAATCATGAGACAAGACTCCAACCTCAGCCCATATGATGGATTTAGGATCGGAGGAATCGGGAAAGTCCTGAACCAAAGAAAGCATCACATAATCTACAAAGTAAGTTCAGGTGAGTTTGCTCTACCTATGGAACTTACTGGTAATGTGATGGAAATGCAATTAATTCTTAAAGGAGATTTTTGAAGAATTAAGTAAGCTTAGAGAAGAAGTAGTTGTTACTATGAAATGGATCCACATAGGAACGATTTAACTAGTAATAAAAGCAACTTTTAAAGAAGGAATTGATTCAGAAATATTTTTATCTATAATGGATAGAAGAATCAATAACTAAAGGAATGGTTGTCTTGGAACAATGATCGGTAATTTGTATGCAGGAAAATTAATGTTTGATATTCATCCTAGGATTGCATACAACCTAGCGGACCAAAATTTTAGTAGAGTTTTAACCCTTCATTAAGATTTCAAAAGAAAAGATCTAACGAAAGAAGGTAACAAACGATATTCTATAACCTATAGAATAGCTTATGCCCTTTCCAACACGCATCACTCAGATTTGTTTCTTAGGAAAGAGTACATTGAGATTCCCAGAATTTTCAAGGAATTCACCAAGGTCATGCCCCAGATCCTAGTAGGATACCTAGAATAGGTGGTGTTGATATCATCATAAAAGATCATCTAATTTTAGATAGAACACTTAGCTCTAGAACTGAATTTAGTAGTCGAATGTCCTTTTCAGAAGATAGGATTACAGGCTATAAAGGAAAAGACAAAGAATTATTAAAAGCTTTAACTCCTCAAGAGATTAGGGTAGATAACGTTAAACTTAGATGCTCTGAAGGATGGAAAGAAATACTAGTTATATTCAACATCACTAAGAAAGAAATTTTTTTTCCTTGTGATGACTTATATCATTTGCAACAACCTATTGTTGGAAAATATGAAGGCATGCTAGAAATAGCGGGCCATAAAATTTTAGTCACAGGCGTTGCAGGACGAGAAAATGGGAGTATGACTTTAGATTAAGTTTTCTCGAAGATCATAAACTATGGGGAAGAGAAGGTAACGGAATGGAATTCAGTCTTGATGGTGTTACCATAAGGATTGAATGACGAGTCCCTTTTCTATATAAATATCTGTAGGTATGTTGTATGATCAATATAAGACAGAGTATTTTGCAGTTTATATTGATTCAGGATCAGAAATTTGTACGACAAAACCTGGAGTTTTCCTAAAGAAGCAAGGGAAACCTTACCCGTTATTGCAGGAAGGGATTTTTCACAAAAAATTCTAATACTCAATAAAGGAATACGAGAAGCCAAGATCATGATCGGAGGAGCATTCGGATCGCCCTGGTTTAGGGTAAAAATACCTCCTATTTACTTTCATGATAAAGTTGCTGATATCTTGCTAGGTAACAATTTCATTCAAACATTTGCAAGATATATGCAAGCTAACCAAAGGAATCTGTTAATCTTTACTACTAACTGTGGTAGTGAGATACAGGCATTGTGAAAAGAAAAGGCATTTAATAGGATAATGTCAATAAATTTTCACAACAAATGTGGTAATTTTGATGCCAGATTAACTCATCCAAAAATGCAGGATAAGAGGAAATTTGGTAAGGTCCTTTTGTCTTTCAGGCAACAGGGACTCATAGACAGCGATAGCTTCTATAAGAAATCCGAGGAGGAGATTGAGAACCTTAATGAAGCACTATTGAAAATAAAATTGCTAGATATTAGCAAGAAAAACAGACTTTCTCTTGAGAATGTCAAGAGGCTCATCCAGAGGAGCTTCAGTGAAAACCCTCTGGCATGGTGGGATAGGAACAAGATTGAAGCTACTCTAAAGCTCAAGGAAAAATGCAAGTACGAGTGTGTTCGATACAAACCTATCCAAATGAACATGGAAGACAAGAAAGATATGCAGATGATTATCAAAGAGTATATTAGTCTTGGACTTATCCAACCTGGAATCTCTACCTACAGCAGCCCTAGATTTTTTCTAAGAAACCATGGCGAGATTAAGAGAGGTAAACCCAGCTTGGTAATTAACTATCAAGGCATTAATAAGATATTAGAGTTTGATGGTTATTACATTCCCAGTAGAGAACACTTAATTAATTACATTAAAGGGGCAAAAGTATTTTCTAAATTTGATTGCAAATCTAGGTTTTATCAGATTAAGATGGAGAATGAATCAAAAAAATTTACTGCATTCTCCACACCACAGGGACAATATATCTGGAATGTGCTTCCAATGAGTTTAGCTAATGCACCCTAGATATTTCAAAAGAAAAGGATAATCTTTTTAAGGAATATTTTGAGTTCATCTTTGTCTATATTGACGACATACTTATTGCATCCAAAAATATGAAAGAACATATTAAACATCTTGAAATATTTTCCGATGCATGCCATAAAGAAGGATTAGTACTTTCTGAAAAGAAAGCCACTATAGCTGCCAATAAAATTAAATTTCTAGAAATTCTTATTGACGAAATAGGAATTGAGTTACAGGATCATATTGTGGAGAAAATCCGCAATTTTCCAGACGTACTCAAAGACAAGAAGCATTTGCAAAGCTTCTTGAGAGTTGTTAATTTTGCAGGTATCTTCATTAAGAATCTTGAAAGATACAGAAAGGATTTCCGACCACTCTTGAAACAAACGGAGAGTTCAAAGTGAAAATGGGAAGAAATCAATACAAAAATGGTTCGTGAACTGAAATAGGTTTGCAGTAACCTGCCAAAGCTTGCTATACCGCAGGATGAGGATGAATTGGTAGTCTATACAGACGCTAATAATTACAGATGGGCAATAGTGCTCATGAAGAAGACAACTACAGGGGAAGAACCTTGTAAATATACAGGAGGGTTGTTCTCAGAACAACAAGCCAAAGTTTGGCACATCAACAAGAAAGAATACTTTGCGGTTTGGAAGACTTTTAAAAAATGGCCTTTATTTTTACTTGCTAAAGAATTTACTTTAAAAGTTGATAATACTAATGTCAAAGCTTTCTTAAAGAATAAATTAGAATAAAAAATAGAGAAATCTCGTATTATTAGATGACAAGCTGAATGCCAATATTATTTTTATAATATTTTCGTTATAAAATCTCATGGAAACGTTTTTGCAGATTTCTTGACGAGAGATGAAGGCATCTCAGGCAAACTAGATCATGTTGAAACTCAGGCACTTCCGAGAAAACCTCCAGGAGCTTGACAGAAAGTTCGAATAGCTAGCGGTTAATGCCCAAGTTGCTGGACAAATCCAAAGAGCTGATCTAGACACTGTCTAGGTCGCAATAAGGAGTTCCTTGGTAGCATCCACCTCGCTATGGAACGACCTATGAGAACCAATTCGGAAGGCGTCACCTTCGGGGATGACTCACGAGTTCACGGGAGCATACCCAAAACATGCCTTTAGATTACATGGCTCTAGACCTGTAGCGTCGGATTCAAGTACCGATTGCACAAGACCATCACCAAGCTTTGGTGTAACGGCAACAATTGAGTCACAGGAAGTGCAAACTGCTGAGGATTCAAGTCAACCCAGCACCTCTGGGGTCAAAGTGGGAGAGATTAGCCTTAGGCCAATGAAACACACCTCTATGGTTAATACTAACGAGTTAATATCTTCTTCTGCTTGGCAGGACTACCAGTGTATGTGGGAAAAATTAATTTCCCGCAAAGGAGTAAACCCAAATAAGACCATTATTGAAACATCCGAAAAATATAATAGGGTCTGGATGTTAGAAGGGTTAAACCAGAAGAGGTTCGAGAATGGTATGATTTTGGAGCTCTTGCTTCAGTTCACACTATGTCACCAAGTTTATCGAAAATCTCAAAACTTCAGGAGTGGATTAGTGGGGCGATTTTTGATTCATGGCAAATAACCCCCACCTAAAGAAAGGCGACATTCTGGAGATAAAATTCGTTTCAGTAGCTCCAGAAACTGCAGGAAAGGGGTCTCATCCAGCATTTCATTTCATGAAGTTGCAGAGGCCAGATATGGTAGCTTTCAACAAGATCGGAGCTGCCTCAGAAGAAGCTCCTTTGGTATCGGCCATTAGCGAAGACAGTATCTATACCAGGAGAGCTTAGGGATCATGGGTCTGTCTCACAGAGATGGACAAAGTCAAGTATCCATTTAAGATTTTTTCTCAAGCAAAGTGAATGAATCGTTCCTGTTAAACTCTATGATAGGAAAAAGCATTGAGTTGGTAAAAAGCTTATTTAAAAAGAAGAGGATGTTAATTTGGGCAAATAAGCTGTAGGCGACCGAAGCAACGAGGATGAAGACATTCAACATGTTGCATGTTGGGCAATGGCATAATCATTTATGCCCTTGCTGTGAGAAACAAGAGAAGCCCCTGTTCGGAATAAAAATTCGGGTCACGAATAAACCCGAACCAGACAAGGACAACAAAAAAGAAAAATTTTTACTGGGAAAGAGAAAAATTTTTACAAAAAGAAGTAAAAGCTAGAAAAATGTAAAAAAGCAAAGATAAAACTATCGGCCGAAAACGACAAAGCCCAACAGTCAGAAAAGCAGGAAAGACAATTGGAAATCATGTGACTGACATATCATTATGAACAACAGCTGGAATCACGAGGTGATGACGAATGCAATAACGTCATCACAAAATAAGTTTGGAGTCCGAATTTGAAGTCCACAAATGCCTATAAATAAAGATGCAATGGTGTAGAAGGGGGACATCAGAAAAACTTCTCCTACTAAGCTTTAGATTCCTGAGTCTTTTCAATCTTCTGTAATACCTTAATTTTTCAGTTTATGGGGGTTTCCCTAACACGTCAAGTCTCTACATCATGAGAGGCTTAATAGTTGTCTCCTCCAACGGAGGAATAATATCTATGTAATCATCTCTATATTTCTTCAATATATAAAAGCAAAGCTTCTGTTCCAATTGTTTATCCAAAATTCTATTAAGTCCCTATATTAGAGTCCCTTTCACGCCTTAAGGTAGGAAACGAAATAGGACTATGTTGTTGGTAGCTGAAGGAGCCAAGTGCCTGCGAATCATCTGCTGCGGTAGTGTGGTTGGAGGAAGTCTGTAAAATCGAGAACTTGGAATACCCGAAAACCAAGCGGTCAAAGCAAAGTACGAATTTATGGGGTCTTAATTTATTTCGAAAGTTTGATGGGCCTAATTGAGAGTATAGAATGGACTATGGTTAAATTCTAGCTCGAAGGGCAAAATGGTGATAATATATTTACATAGTTTTAGATCCTATCCCCTATTATACAGTTCTTAAAAAATAATGATTATATACCAACATATATATATGAGAAACTCACAATTACCTATTTTCTGAGCCCCTCTCACGTAATACACAATACTGAATGGATATTCCGTCAAACATGTCTATTTTTACTTTCAATTTTCTTAATAAGGAAATGTGTATAAGTTGATGCAATGATGAGCTAAAATTCAACGAACCATGAAAACATACAGAGACCCATCTTTAATTAATAAATAGGGTTTAATGCAATTTACACTCTATAATATTATAAATGAGTAGATTATCTCTAAATGAAAAAATAAGCAATTTATCTTCCTAGATAATTGCTCCATTTTAAAACACGTAAGTGGATAAATTGATATATTTTAAAAAAGGAAAAAATGCAATCAACCCCCTTGTGATATCGCAAATGAGCAAATTACCCCCTTATGAAAAAACAAATAGCGATTTACCTCCCTATATTTTTTAAAATACAATAATTTGACCCCATTTGATTTAAAAAATGAAGCAATTTACCTCCGTAAATTGTTTCATTTTAAAAAGTATAGGGGGATAAATTGCTATTTTTTACAGGACTATAATTTGTTCATTTGCAACGTTACAAGGATTGCTTGCATTTTTTCCTTAATAAATATACCAAGAATGTTTTGTTTCATCTATTTCTTCCGCTTCCTTCATCCAGTTTCTCTTTTTTTGTTGACAATTTAGCAAAGATAAGGTTATGTAATAAATGTAGCATCCATGTTTTATTTCATTTGTTTCTTCGGCTTCCTTCGTCCAATTTGTCTTTTTGTTGAAAGTTTAGCAAAGATAACATTATGTAATAAATGTAGGATGCCTGTTTTGTTTCATTTGTTTCTTCGGCTCCTTCATCCAATTTGTCTTTTTATTAACAATTTAACAAGATAGGGGTCAACATAGAGAAATTTTGCTGAACTAAGTGGTGATAATCTCTTGTAAATATTACGTCAGCTGTTCTAATGTATTTACTATTTAAGTGGTCGACACGCAATTTATGTTTCTTAAGTTGTGAGATATGGGCTCTAAAAAAATAAAATAAAATTGTGAGGTATGTGGCGATAATATCAAGTATGGTATGAATTTTACCCAATAATTACATTTGGAAAGCTCTTTCTTTGCCCTTTTCTTTTACATACAGTAAAAGAAAGTTACTTTGAAGTTTTCTTTGCACAGGAAGGCGGAGCTTGTTGCGGATATTTCTCCTTTAACTAGGTGGTGTTGTGGGAGAAGAAAATAAAAGGGCCATTTGGTTTTATTTTCAAAAATTCATTTTTAATTTTGTACTGTTTTAGATTTTTAGAAGATTAATTATTTATTCAATCTCAGTGAAAATGTCTATTTTCAACTAGAATTTGCAGTCTAGTATATTGATAACACACTTCTCAAACCACCCTTATATGAGAAATCAAATCCAAGCTCATTCTCATTTCTCAAACCTATAAACATAAGTTTGGAGATATAAAGTTCAAACATATTTTTATCTTTTGCACAATGAATAAAGCATTTTCATCCTATTGAAAATGTTGGGAATTGAAAATAAAAATGAAAAGAAAAAACCCAAATGCTAATTTTTCGAACAAATAATTTCTAGGTACTTTTGCAAATCCTTGCAAAACTTATGTCGTTGTTTCTACTTATTTTTAATTTTCTAGGGTGAAGAGAAAGCAATTATCAACACAAGAAAAAAAGAAATAGGAGGAGGCTAACTATTCATAATGATATGTCTAGAAATAATCGCAAGATATCTAGACAGTTTAATTACTCCGAATATTTTGAATATCCTCTCAAATATATATTAGAATAGGTGGCCAAAAAATTAATTAAATTGGTTGTTTTTTTATTTTTAATCTTTATTAAGATAATATATTAATGATGAATATAGTAAGAGTTCATCAAACTCGCATTTGCTTATTAATTATGTTAAATGGTGTTTCAATGTCACAATAAAATGCCTACAAATCGAAAAGTTAAACATGTGGAGTTAGGTTGCGAATAGGTTTGGCAGCTATTAAACCAACTTCTAAGGGTTGATCTAAAATGTTTCAAATCGAGGATCTCGAGTATCGAGTGTCCCATAAAAATTTGCATTACGTATTGTGGCCGTGTTTCGCCACCAGAAAACATAAATCGTCTATGCAATTATAGTGGATTGGTTGGCAAGGTAGTCGAACGAATAAACTGACTTATGAGAATCGTCAAATAGAAGCCTTGAGGGTTTGGTCGGTATTACCGTTATTCTTGGTTTCAGTAGTATTAGATTAGTTCTCGAACTTGAGAAATAATCATAGTCACGTGCATATGAAGACTGTAACTTGGATATGGCGAGTGGTGACTATATCGTGAGGCACGATCATCATAAGCTTTGTCCAGTGTAGTTGGTGTATGTAGCGAGGACAGTGAATTCCAAGATAGTATCAATCTCCTATCAGTCTTGCGACAACGGTATTTCCTATAAACTCTAAGACCCATTTAAGCCCTTAGAATATATGGCCATAGTGACTGGGTGAATGGAATATATTTTTTTTGTGTCAATCAATAGGGTAAACGAGGACTTGATTTATAGGTATAATTATTTATTCCAAGATGGGAACCGACGCCCGATTCAATGCCCTAAACTAAGGCCAAGAGGAGGTTGATCAAAAGACCGTACTCATATGAAACTCATATCTTAAATGTTCATGCATAATTCACCTAGTCTTGAGTGACATATTTTTAGACGATCACCCCTAGTAACGGGCTATTTCTTATTATCGATGAATAAAAACATATATTACTTAATTCTATTCAACAATTATATCATCACGCAAGCCTAAGACTAGATGAGAATGAACCTAAACAGTCACACTCTAATCACCAAAATGTGATGAAATTAAATTAGAATTAATTTCGAAAGGTAGAGATTAATAATATTAGACTAAATTAATTTTTTGGAGAGAATAAATAATTGTATCATTTATAAAAAATCCATGGGTTGGATTTTCAAAAGCTTAATTAATTGTATTGTTTATTTAGAATTTTTAGTCTTTTAAGTTAGTTAGATTAAGTTAATTGAGCTTGGATTAATTTATAGATTGAATTTATAAATTAAGAGAGACACTGGACTTTGGTGTTTTAATTGGATAAAATGACATTGATTTTAAAATGATGGGCTTATAATTAAATTGAATTTAATTTAAGGTCTATTGGACATAGGCTTGATCATTCAAAGCCTAGTCCATTGAAGTCCAAACCCAAGATGTAGTTTGATCTTGTCTATGTCAAAAGAGAAGTTCAGTTTGCTTGGAGGAGGTGGGGCCGAAACTTTCAGGACTTGGAGAGTGAAAATTCGGCTAAGGTGAGGTGGAAAGAGAGATAGGAGAGTTTGGATAGTCTACGGTTCTCCTAGTGTGCCGTGACTAAGTCATAACACAATCAACTCCCATTCTCTCCTATTTACGCACTTGCACACCAACTCGCCTCTCCCCATTCTCGATTTTTCTCTCTCTGACTTTTGATCCACCTTGGTTCTCTTAGATCAAAGGAGAAACGAGAAGTGGCCCAAAGCCCTTAATCAATAACGAGTGTTTGATTCTCCCTTTCCTTTCCTTTATCTTGCTAGCACGAGAAAAGGAAGGTCTCAGATGATTAGAGTGGATATCATTGGAGGATCTCAAGGTTGAAATCTAGACACGAACAATTGGGTTGGAGAGAAACACCGCACGAAGCCGATCAAAAAACACGATGAGGGTAAGATTATGTTTACATTCTTGCACTCTCTCGGTTCTCGTTTAAATCTTGGCCTATATTTTTTATTTATTGTACTATCAAACGCCTGGGATAGATTGAAGGCATAACCTTTGGTCAGGTCTAATTATTGCTTTAATATCGTTAATTTGAATATTTTGCTCTTCTGCATCATTTTTGGGCCTATCCACTTCCTTCAATATAGAATCAGCTTGCAAAAGAACACCAGGTTAGAGCCAATCTGAAATGGGTTCTAGCAATGTTTCTCTGACGCTCAAGTTGGTAAAGATTCAAAGTCTCTCAGAGAAAGACCGTAAGAGTTGGAGTTGGGAAAAAAAAAGTTGTACCTGATGATGGAGAACCACTATATATGGTGCCGTTGGATTATACAACTTACGTGCACCCTAGATCAACAACGTGATCTAAAGGTGCGCAGTGGGTCGAACATATTTTTAAGACAATGATAGAATGTGGTCCAATGGACAAAACCTGTTATACGGTTAAAAAGTTCTTGTAGGACTGCCTGTACCAGACTGATGTCCTTTTCACTAACTATGGAGATCTGTAAGATATATTGATACCCATTAGCGAGGTCTCAACCATCATTCTGCTAAGGTGTCATGACTTAAGGTCTTTTTGATCTTATGAAGCTCTCTAAGGTGGTAAATGGAAATATCCCACATCAGAAGTCCCCCCATTTATAAAGTTTCTATGCAATAAAATTGAGTAAGTTGAATTAATGAGACCTTCAAAATTCTGTTTGCAGTCTCATCGTCCAGTGGTCCTATGTAATTTCAAGTTTGCTGACCTCTGGGAGAGCATTTCACCTTGCGACCTCATCACGTTTTCAAATTATGTTTGGGTGCGTCCGATAAGGAATGAAGTGCTTTCTTAGATATTCGCACCCGGTTCTTAGGTTAAATACCAAATCTTATCCAAGAACCCTTTGTCCCATGAACTTCCCCTGTTGTGGAATTTTATTTTTGTCAAAGCACCTATCCTTTGTTCACTTTCTAGGCTAGTGAATTTTCTATCTGCTCTCGTTGATTTTGTAGCATCATCGTTGTCTCGTGGATCTTTTGAATGATTACAGCAAGAGGACTCTCAGCAATATGTTTAGAACATGAATGTAAATCTTTTCCTTCTCCTTGTGCTGATAATACTCTAGTGCTCATAGGTGAAGCTTCTAAGCCTTTTAATATGAGGCATGAGAATGTAGATTTATTTTTTAAGGAGCTCTAAATCTAGAATGCCCTTGTCTAGGTCTTTCCTCGACGCTAACTGCCAACTATCTTAATACCCTTCGGTAAGTTTTTTATTTTGAATGATTATGAGCTCGTACTCCCCTTCCTTGGACAGTAGGATACACCTTCCTCCCTTCCAATGCCAGACTCTCTTTGTTGCCTATTTTGAAGCAAGATTGAGGTTGTGTTTGCATCCCTTGGTTGAAGAAATTCTTAGAAACTTGGGTCTTTGCATTTCCTAGTTCCTTCAGGAATATCTCTGCTTTCATAATTTTAATGGCCCACTTTCGTATTGAGCCTAATTACAACAACTTCTATGCTCTTCAACAATTGAACGTTAGGATTAGGGAAATGGTCTGTTCTATCTCACTTTTAAAAGGGGTTGTAAGTTGGTAACCTGTAAAACGTCTCATATACCGATTGGAAGAAAAACAACTTTTCTTTGTGCGTGCTGCCTCAAACTCTTCTTGGAATAATCCCAACAAGTGGTGCCTAGAGAAGATTTCCCTCGAGCTTTTAGGTCCTACCACTTGGGATGATCATTTCATAAAAAACATACTCCTTCGACATTAGTATGATTATGAAATGTTCGTGACAGAAGAAATTTTTCACTTGTTAGCTTGTCACCTGCATATTTTGATCTTAGTTCTTCTTATTTTGGTGTATTACTCTTTGTTGAGATTATGATCTTTGTCCTGTGGATGATATCTTTCCTAATCTTTGTTCGTGTTATCTCAGCACATACTATCATAGCTTCTCATAGTGTGCAAATGGGGAACCTTCTTCAGCAGAAGAGATCCGCTTCTACGTGTGCCTCATTTTCATCACGCCATTTACCGTCCCCAACTAGTACTTCAGCTCCTTTTAGGAATTTTTCTAATACTTCCCAAGCACCTAGTAGTAGGCTGCACAATACTGCTATTGTTCCTGGCCCGGTATCAATGCTAAAAAGTGATCCAGTAGTCTAATTGGTCCCTGTTGAGATAAATTTTAGGGATGTCGAAGGTATTCCCACTACTGTTTCTGTTCCATCTCAACGCAGAGGAAATTGATAAGCTTAGATGACTATGAAGAAGACGATGATGAAATTATCTATGTTTCTGTATGTTTGCTTTCCAAAAAGGGGGTTTCCATTTCTAAACCCAAGGCTTAAGCTCCAAACAAGAAAGTGAGCAGGTACCCCAACAGTGGTGCCACCAAAGGTAAGGGCAAAGTGGATTCTTATCTGGATCCTTTAACCAACTTGCGCTGGAGGAGAGCTTTGTTTCTGTTTTGGTAGATAAATATGTGCCTATGAAGAAACAACTGGAGGAGCAAGAAAAATTGCTTAATGAGTAGAGGGCCATTTGGCTAGCGACACGAGAGCTAGCTTCTGAACCTGAGAACCCTAGGGCAATTCTCCGCCTCAAGTGGAATGTGTGAGAAAATTCCTCAGTTTTAAGTTCAATTACTGGTGGGGTGTATTTTTATTTATATCGTGGGACTCTTCTGCATCTTAATCAGATGAAACTGGCTATAAGCTCTGCTCCTCAAATCGACACTTATGCTTCCAAGCATCTAACAAGCGTAGGTAATTCAACTATCATTTTCCAATTTTCTTGTTGTTCACATTCTAATTCTGACTTATTTGTATCTAGTTCAATCAAATTGTCCACGAGTTGCCCGTTCAAGCTGCGAATTTTCATGATTAAGCTGCTCATGCTAAGAAGAAAACGAAAGCTGCTGCTGCAGGGGTCCAGGAGGTGCAACAGAAATATGAGTTGTTGGTTATCCAAGACTAGAGCTACATGGAACCCGTGGCTCAAGAAAGCAGGGATGAGAGAGTCAGATAAAACTTTTGATTGAGATGAAGGAGGAGGCTAAAGCAAAACTGATCGAGACTCAACTTCAGTACAATGATCTTAATTGCACTCATCAACAAGGAATAGCTTAATGTAAGAGTAGTTCCACAACAGTCACGAATATAAGCAAATTGTTGCACAGAATAGGATTCAAGGAGTCAGGGCTTTTATGAAATCCCCAGTCTTTGATTTGATTGTTGAATATGTGGGACAAGTGCACCGCTCAGATCCAGTTCTTGAATGGCTTCAAAGAGGACTTCAATGTCTGGATCCTGGACTCTTCAAAGGATCAAAACTGCAATTTCTACCGTGGGGCTGTGGAAATTCATTTAGATAATGAGTTCTATGCTCTATTACCTAGTTCTCCTGTTCATCTTATGGACAAAGATGTCAAGGCGGCCGCTCAAAACTTGATCCAATCTGTTCAAATGGGGTCCTCTTTCGAAGTTCTAACTATTGTTGAGACAGTCCATGACCCTGTTCTTGATCCTAATTATCCATCGGAATATTTCATCAAAGAAGTTGTCCACCCAACATTAACTGAATTTGAGGTCCAAATTCAAAGGGTTGAGGTACGTGCTACAAAAGAGCCTGTTATAGAACCTGAGACCCCTTTATCCTCTTTAACTGTTGCTCTTGAAAATGTTGTTGGTTCGAATTCTTTGCCAGTTGCTGAATATATTGAGGGTAATGTTCTCCCTTCAGATGATTAAACTCTATTTATATTTGGTGGCGTGTGCGCCATTAAAACATTTCAGATACAAATTTTGTAATATTTTGAATGTTTTTTAGGTCCTTACCGTTGGCAGTGTGAGAGGCTTGAATATTTTCACTTTTGGTCCCACTAAATAGGGTCATTCTCACTTTTGGTCCCGCGCTTTAGGTGCTCAACACTTGTAGTCCCAAAACTCTAATTTTTTAACACTTTTAGTCCCGCGCCGTTAAAAACTGACGGAAACAGCACGTGACTTGTCACGTGCCGTTAGTCAACTAGTATGGTACATGTTGGTCAACGGCAAAATATCACTTTTGGTCCCACTAGATAGGGTCATTCTCACTTTTGGTCCCACGCTTTACGTTTTCAACACTTGTAGTCCCAAAACCCTAATGGAGAGTGGGACTGAGACATTCCAGCACAACAACGGCAAGTTCTCAGTGAGTGAGAGTGAGAAGAATGCAAATGCAGAGAGACAGAGAGGCCTAAGAGCCGCCATGAATAAGGCTGGGAAGGAAAAAGAAACTGAGTGTGAGAGGGTTCTTTGTTTGAGCTGTGTTCATTGAGTCATCCTCTAGACCAAATCCTGCAACTTCTCAATCAAATATCACTGGTATGGTAAAATACAGAGAGACAGAGAGGCCTAAGAGCCGCCATGAATGAGGTTGGGAAGGAAAAAGAAACTGAGTGTGAGAGGGTTCTTTGTTTGAGCTCGAGCTCGACGAGCTCACCGAGGTTGAGCTCGAGCTCGAGCTCGATACATTATTTTCGAGCTCGAACTCGAGCTCGCTTTCTCGAGCTCGATTTTGTTCCAGAAATTGCAGAAGAATAGAGGTGGGAAGGAGAGGAATTTTACAACATTACATACAAAATTTTTCAGAAATTTTGCTAATCGATAATGGTCTTCCATACAACATTACAACTCTTTTATAAAACCAAACAACAACAACAAGAAATAAACAAATCATTGTCCCCTGAAAACACACTCAAACCCAAGAAAAAAAATTAAACAAGATGCTAAAAACACACCCAAACCATCTGATATCGAAATATAAGAGGAATCATTCAAGACGATGTATCGTTGAATCAGACCATGTGATTTTAAATCATACCGTCTGATAAGATCTAATAGACACAATCTTGTATATTTTTAAATTTCATATGAATCCGGTGCCCAAATTTTAAGATATCTTAATTATTGATTAAACTTTTTAATCTCATTATATATCTAATAAAAATATTAAGATATCTTAATTATTGATTAAACTTTTTAATCTCATTATATATCTAATAAAAATAATAATTAGAATTTTTCAACCATCATCATCATCATTATTATTATTTTTGTTATTATTATTATTGTTATTATTATTATGATTTTTAGATTAATTCATAAGAATTACTAAATTTTGACATAAATTTATAAATAATAAAGAATCATAAGTGAATTACTTGTCAATTTAAAAAATATTAACGTAATACAAATATATATTAAAATATAACATAAAGTTCTATATATCATATTAAATAATAATTTTAATTATAAAAAATATTATAATTTAATAAGTTGTTGATTAGATTTATTTTTGTATAAAGATTAAATATATAAATAAAAGTATCATAATTTATTATTATACAAAATAAAATAGATGATATTGATTAATAATTATAATATACGATCAATTTAGATTATAAAACTGATCAAATATTAGATATAAAATTAAATATATAAAAAAAATAAAAACAATATATAAAAAAAAAATTCACCAGCTCGCTAGCGGTGAACAAGTAAACATGAGCTCGAGCTCAAAGTCGAGTCGGCTCGACTCATCTGCCACCCCTATGACTAATGGCACGTGACTTGTCACATGCCGTTTCTGTCAGTTTTTAATGGAGTGGGTCTAAAGGTGTTAAAAAATTTATATTGCACCTTAATATAAAATACTATTTTATTGATATATATAAAATCAAAAAAAATATTTTAATTGAAATTGAAAATATAAACAGAATTATATTGTTGATGTCTTGGTCATATTAAATTATTTATTTAATTTAGACCTAACTTATTTAAATAAAATATTGAATAAAGTATATTTTTCACATTTTTATTTGGCATTCACAATATATATGTATATATCTATACATAAATATGAATAGAAAAAGACACAAATGTTCAATCAATTTGGTCAACCCTTATAACCAATTTCTGTCACATCAAAAATACATATACATATATTCAACATTCTCACACCTATATACCTATATTTGGAAACAACTAATCCAAATATATTATGAGTTTTCGCACAAAAACCAATAAAGCATTTCTATCTATTTCTAAATGTTGAAAATTGAAAATGAAAATGAAAACACAACCAAACGGGCCCTAGGATTTTGGGACTACAAGTGTTGAACACGTAAAGCCTGGGACCAAAAGTGAGAATAACGCTATCTAGTGGGACCAAAAGTGATATTTTGCCGTTGACCAACATGGACCATACCAGCTGACTAACGGCACGTGCGTGTCACACATGCCGTTCCGTTAGTTTTTAACGGTGTGGGACTAAAAGTGTTAAAAAATTAGGGTTTTGGGACTATAAGTGTTGAGCACCTAAAGCGCAGGACCAAAAGTGAGAATGACCCTATTTAGTGGGACCAAAAGTGAAATTTTGCCTATTTTGAATGTTTTTTAGGTCCTTACCGTTGGCAGTGTGAGAGGCTTGAATATTTTCTTAAGGTTTTACCTCATAGCTTACGAGTTTCAATCATGAAAAATTTTCTAACAAAGAACGTTTTAGGAGTATCTCTTTATGTTTGAATAGGTGAGTAGAAAGCCAATTAGATTGGTTGTTTTGCTATTCGTCAATCTTTATAAAGAAATATTATGATCAATATAGTAAGTATTCATCATTAGCTCATGTGTTTATTGTGCTTACATTGAAAATGGATTTCAATGTCACAACAAATACCGACTGACCGAAATCACAAATACTTATAATCACATATTAGTTTCAGACATAATAGTGATATTGTAGTTTATTTCGTTAGGGCCCTACTTGTCCGAATTATAGTGCATCGCTTAATGGCTTTACCGGCTTTCATTTTCATCTCAATCACAATATTTTTTTTTACTCGGTACCACACAGCACACAACTCGTATGATATCCCATCAACATTAATACCACACAGCACACAACTTGTATGATATCTCCATCACCAATCATATCACATAGAGCACAACTTGTATGATATGTCACATAATCTCCACTCATCAATGACAACATACGGTTCGTCACTAACCGTATCATCATAAGCCATTGCATTATACCCTATCCCAGTTAGGTAAGCCATCTTCTATTTCAATTCACAACAACAATACCATTAACTTCGTCATTCAATTCTATTTAATAATTATTTTCTCATCAATAACTTTCATATTCGATTTTGTTCACCAATTAATTACATCTCAATTATATATAAAATCCTTTGGACGTAACAATTCTCTCCTCCTAATTTACTTTTTGTCCCCGTAATTAACTAACTTACCTGTTCAATTGACAAATAGGGATACCTCTCTCTCATATGCTCCTCAACCTCCCAAGTCGCCTCTCTCAGAGAATGATGACTCCATCTCACCTTTACCATTGATATTTCTTTATTTCTCAATTTTCTTATATTTTTGTCCAAAATCTCTGCTGGCTCTTCCACATATTTTAACTCTTCAGAAACCTCTATCTTTGGTTGATGGATAACGTGATTAGGATCATGTCAATATCGTCGCAGCATCGAACATAGAAAACATCATGTATTTTTGACAACTCTGCTGGTAATGCTAGTGGATACACTAGTTGTCTAGTTCTTTAAGTAATTTCATATGGCTCCAATATATCTCCGACTCAACTTTCCTTGCTTGCTAAATCTCATGATTCCCGTCCATGGAGATATCTTCAGGAAAATCTTATCACCTACTTCATATTCCATCTCCCTACAATGTTTATCAACACAAATCTTCTATCGATCTTGCTTTGCTTTCAAACACATCTTAGTTACTTGTATCTTCTCCATTGTTTCCTGCACCAATTCAGAGCCTTCCAATTGTCTTAATTCCTCTATATCCAACAGATTGGACTGCGGCATCTCATTTCGTATAAAGCTTCATATGGGATTATACCAATACTAGAATGAAAACTATTATTATACGAAAACTCCATTAAAGGTAGATGATCATCCCAGTTGCCCTTAACTCCATTGTACAAGTTCTCATCATCTCTTCTAGGGTTTGAATCGTTCATTTTGACTGCACATCAATCTGAGGATGAAACACAATACTGAAATATCTAACGACTTTTCTAAACTTCCCCAAAAACATGAGGTGAAATCAAGGATGTCTATTTGACACAATAGATAGAGGTACTCCATGTAATCTCACTATTTCAGAAGCGTACAACCCAGCTAACTTATCTAGAGAGTTAACTATCTGTACCGACAAGAAATGAGCGTCTTTCGTCAGTCTATCTACAATTACCCACCTAGCGTCATGCTTCCCGAGTGTACGCAGTAACCCTACAATAAAATCCTTAGTGATCTTTCCCATATCCATTCTGGTATAGATAAAGGTTAGAATTTTACATGCTGGTGCCTGATGTTCTGCCTTTACTTGTTGATATGTCATCAATTAGCCATAAATTCAGCCAAATCTTTCTTCATTGTCTTCCACCAGCGGTAAGCTCTTAAATTTTGATACATCTTTACATCACCAGGATGCATCGCATATGGTGCATTATGAGCTTCTCGCAAAATCTCCTCTCGTAATCCATCTATGTCAGGCACACAAACTCGTTTCCCATTACCATCATTCTATCTCCTCTTAGCAAAAAATTGGATTTCTTACC
>NC_026145.1:4119616-4137128 GCF_000512975.1 Sesamum indicum
TATAACAAGAAAGGGTCTCGAGCATGTGGTTCTTTGATTTGCTTTACAAAGTCTGGCTTAAGTTGCAAAGGTGCCAACAAACGTGCTACCTGATCAATCTCCAATTTTCTATTCATAAATCTCATCTCCAATAGCATTATCTGATTATGACTCCCCAGATTGGCTAATGTACTTGAACTCTTTCTATTCAAGGCATCTGCTAAAAGAATCGATATGGCTCGGGAATTCGTCAGAAGCGTGAACTAAAAAAATTATTTAAAACGGTTCAAAGGGGTGTTCCCTTTGAAATTCTAGTGCATTCGGTGTTTGTCAAAAGCATAATAAAAAAAATATAAGCATTCTAGACATGTGACTAAGGATGAAACAAAAGCATAGAAAGACAACATGTAACTTTACCTTTTGTTTCTATAAATGAACAGCAACGTACGATATTTTCATTTTCGTTCCTCTTTCATTCACTTTAGGATCCAAATTAGAATCCCTCTAATTTATCCATACCACACAAAGGAAGAGATATAGTTATTTTTCTATTGCTAGAGAGAACAAAGAACAAGAAGAAAAACAACTCAAAACAAACACTATGTTTAGTGCTTTTGGATTGTTTGATGTTCTAATTTGAATTCAATTCAATATAGAACAAAAAGGAGAATGTTTTGCAAGAGAAAAAGAGCAAATTTTGTGGATCATGTCATGGTTTTCCTTAGATATGTGTGTAGTTTTGTATATTACATACAATTAAATTTAAAATTCAATAAGTACCAAGTTTGTCTCCAAGGCAACCTATACACACACATGTATATAACCTTCAATCATGACAAAATAAACACTTCATTATCTTCATCATAGGGAGGAGTTTCAACTCCTTAACTTGCTTCAACCTCCCTCAAATGCGCTTGAACTTCAAGTATGGACCGGGCTTGATTAAAATCAAATTAAATTAAGCCCAAGCAAAGTCCATTAGACAATAATTAATTAAATTAGTTTTAGCCCAACTAAATTCAAAGATTCATTTAATCCAATTAAGTAAATCTAAGTTGAATCTCTAATTAATTGATCTAATCAATTAATTAAGCCAAACCAAATAAATTAATCTAATTAATTTAAAGGTCTTAAGCCCAAAATTAATTCATCCAATTAAATAATTCTTGAGCCATCCATCAAAAGAATTATTAAATAATGATTCTATTATTTATATATTCTCCTTGTATTAATTTAATGAATCTAATTTAATTCATTATTTCCGATTAACCATTAATCGGAAACGCCTGTCACTATGGGTGGTTGTCTAGCAACGGTTCATGGCACTAGAGACTAGGTGAATGTTGGGGTAAACGTTTAGTCTCTCGAGTTCCATATAAGTGTTTTCCTTCCGTCAACCATCTCCCGACCTTAGTCTTAGGTAGGAGTGGGCGTCAGGTCTGGTTAATTAGGCTCAGGTTCATTGGGTCGGGTACCCGAGTCGTTGGGTAGTGTATAACATTACCCGATCTCCAACCCGAGTAGGGCAGGTACCCAGTTAGTTAGGTACCCGACAGTTGGGTTGGGGTAATTTTATATGGAAGTTTAATTTTTTTTATTATTTTTATTATGAAGCAATGAAATTTTATTAATAAAATAAATTGCAATGACAGAGAATCACAAGAGACATTGCTCCAAAGTAGTCCAGTCAAATATCAATTATGGTTGAATCAACTCCCAATTTTGTCAGCTCTACAAGGAAAAAAAAGAATTGAGATTAATATAAATAAAAATATATAAAATTTAATATAAAACAATGCAAAAAAAATAAAATAAAATAAGAAGTACCTTGCTCAAATATTTCAATTTTACTTAAATCTTCTTCTATGCTTATTGGCTTGGAATCTTTACAAATCCAATCTTGAGTACAAAAAATAGCTTGAACAATTTTAGGAGATAGTGAGCTCCTAAATGCATCAAGAACACGACTACCAGTGCTAAATGCGGCCTCTGAAGCAACAGTTGAGACAGGAACTGCCAATATATCTCGAACCATCTTTGAGAGAATCGGAAACCTCTGAGTGTTCAATTTCTTGCATTTTAATATATTAAACTTTTCTCTATACTCTTCGACATCCTCATTGAAATACTTCTCTAACTTTGATTTCACGTGAACTTTTCCCCCTGTCATGTACTATATGTACTCTTGTTATAAAGAAAACCTGCGAGTCTCGTTCTCTTCATCATGCATAAACATTTTCTTTAATGAGGAAGAAGATGAAGAAACACTACTTGACGATGAACCCGGGCTTTTTAAAGTTCCTTGAAGAGTGTGTCCATATCTTAACTTGTAATCATTGAACAACTCATGAAGACCATCCCTTACTCTCTCTTTTATTGCATCACTTTGTTCAATACCACCATATAATTTACCAAAGGAAAATTCTATAAACCCCAATTTGTGACGTGCATCAAGTATCACACCATAATACAAAATCATATTCATCTTTTCAATTGATCTCCAATACTTGTCAAATTTTGCTTTCATTTTTCTTGCAATATCACTTAATTTAACATCATCACTATTCAACCATCTCGGAGAAGCAAATCAACTTCACATATTTCATGAAACATAATATTAGATGTAACATATGAAGCTCCAGAAATGCACAATGTGAGATTGTAAAACTGTTTCAAAAACTTCAATAGCATCTTTGCTCTATCCCAGTCGGATTCAATAGGAACCCCATCAAATGGTTTCTTTGAAAGATCAATCTTATAAGCAAAATCTATATCTTCATAAGCATCAAATGCCCTTTTAAGACATATCATAGCTTCTAACATCAAGTAGGTGGAGTTCCATCTGGTAGATATATCAAGAGACAATTATTTTTTTGTTTCTCATGTACCTAATTGCCTCTCTAATATGAGATATTACCTCATGCTCATCCTTCCCTTTCAAACCATCCTGAACCACAAGGTTGCTTATATGTGTCATACACCTCATGTGCACATATTTTCCACCTAAAATATTTTGACTCCAGTTTTCAAGTAAACCATAGCCCCATCATTAGACGATGCATTATCAACAGTAATCGTAAAAATCCTATCAATAACCCATTGAAGAAAATATTTCTCAACACCTCTACTAACTTCATCACTTTTGTGTCCGATAATTGGATAAAAGTTCAGAATTCTCTTATGTAAATTCCAATCATCATCAATAAAATGAGCAGTAAGACACATGTAATTGACTTTCTGAATAGATGTCAAAGTGTATGTTATAATTCAAACCTTTGAGCATGATTTTTAATAAATGACTTCAATTTTGCTCTTTCATTGACATACATATGGAAACTGTCTTTTGTTATTGTCCTTCTTGATGGATTAGCAAATAATGGACAAGCCACTGACATGAAATATCTAAATCCAGAACTCTCAACCGTCTTAAATGGGAGCTCATCTACAACCAACATATAAGACAAAGCCTCTCTAATTTTCTCTTGATCAAATCTCCAATTGACAAGAGGAGCCTCTTTTTCGCCTAAATGAATTGTTTGAAAAGGTAATCTCGTCTGATTGGTGGAAACATAATGAGGTATATTCTTGCAGGATCCAAAGTGGTTCTTTAGAGGCCTTGTTCGATGTACTTTTGGATCGACTTTGATTTTCCTATTATAATATTTGCATCTAACCTTTTGCACTTTATCTTTTCATAGTAAAATTTATGAAAATTATCCCACCAAGGTGATCTAGAACTCACTACCCTCTTTTTTTTTTCTTAGAATCAAGTGGAATATCGTTCTCATCCTTTGACATATCATACCGTTGTCAACATCAAAATCAAGATTATCAACATGATCATCACTGACTTGATTATGAACCATGTTCATATTTATGCGTTAATCTTGAGCATCAGATAAATCTACAGTAGGTGAAGATTAAGATTGAGAATTTGACATCTGCAAGATTAAAACATCCACATGTAAGATAGACAAGATAATCTAAGAATCACTTCAAAAATATAGTCTAAGAATCACTCCAAAAATATAGCCTAAGAATCACTTCAAAAAGCACAACCGCCTACACTTCAAAAGGAGAAAACAGAGCAAGTTGCAAGCAAAAATGTGACTAAGAGAAACCTATCACATTTTACAGTTTCAACCATCTCATGCCAATAAATATCCCCTCATCTGTGATTATATAATTATATTCTAAGTAATCTTATTTGAATTTACATTGAAAAATTCAGTACAATTTTTTATGATGTGCGAAATTATTGTTGGGCTATGTTTGAGCAATGCAAGTATGATGTCGATCATGAAAACTTCACCTTCTTCCTATTAGTAACTTGTTAAGAACTATAGGCAATTGGTATTTGAGGTTCAGATGTATAAACAGAAAGAAAAGGAGAAAAATGAAATCAATTGAACAAATTCCTAATCCCAAAATCCAACTCAATACACTCTCAAACGAAATTCCAAGTTTAAAACTAAAAACTAATCTTAAATGCCATAAAACCCAATTAATTAGAAGAATCCAAGTCACTTTGACATTAAGATTTAACTACTGCTCATACGTCGCATAACTTCAAAGATGCAAGGATCAAAACTCTAGAATGAGAAACAAAAAGAAGAGGAGAAAAGATGACATTGATCGTGGTGAATAGCGACGGCGAGTGGCGGCTGGGAAGGGTGAGAACTGAGAACAAGATGGAAGTGGCAGCTGAAAATGGAGCAACAGCAGGCAGCAACACTGAGAGAGAGGGAGAACTAGAGAAGTAGAAAAGACAGGTTGATTTCATAAACCCTCTCCAATTATTTTGCCCCTTTTGAATTTGAATACCCGATCGGCTTAATCGGGTTGGGTTTTAAAACCCCGAACCCAATCCGATTAAAAATAGGCGAGTTTCGATTTATCTGAACCCACCATAAAAATTCAAAAAACCCGCCCCGATTTACCTAAATTAGGTCGGGTCGGGTCGGGACCCAATTTATCCGACCCATTTGCCCACCCCTAATCTAAGGTATGGAATTGGGTGTCGGTTCCCATCCTAAACTAGGAAACTATGTTGAATACTTAAGATGTATTTACTCTATTGATCGATAAAGGAAACCATTTCCTATTCGACCAATCGCTATGGCCATAGATTTAGAGAGTCTAAACCATCTCAGAGCGCATAGGAGATATATCCATCATATACTGATAGGGAACGAATTCTATCTTGAAATCCACCATCCTTAATACATAATGCGACAACACTGGACAAGGCTTATAATAACCACATTGAAGACACCGTCATCTCCAGATCCAAAATATAGCCATCATACGCTTGTGACTGCCATGATTACTCGAGTTCAATAACTAATCCTGTACTATTGGTGTTGGAACTCAAGTCATACTGACCAATCTCCAAGGCTTCCATATGATGATTTCCACGAGTCAGTTCAATCAGTTAACAACCTTGTCAACTAATCCACTAAAATTACATAAACATCCCATGTCTTTACCAATGAAACACGACATTCATCCAATAAATATAATATTTAGTTCAAGTTTCTATAGGACTCTCGATGTCCAGTCTCGAGGTCCTCGACATGAAACATTTCAAACCAACCCTCAAATATTTGTTTGATAGTTGACATCCAATACGCAGCGTAACTATATGGGTTATTCAATCAGTCTGTGAGCATTTGTTGTGATGTTAAAATACCGTTCAACGTAAATAGTAAGCACAACAAACACATGGTGCCACTGATGAATGCTTATGCATTCATCAAGATAATATCACATTCATAAAGATTGCTAAATAGTTCCCAGAACCGCCAATCCAATTGGCTTTCTGGTCACCATTTCTAACATCTGCTACCACATTTGCCTTCCCTGGATGGAAGTTAATAATTCAATCATAGTCATTTAACAGTTCTATCCATCTTCTTTGTCACAAATTCAATTCTTTCTATGTCAAGATATATTTCAAACTTTTATGATCAGTAAAGATCTGAAATTTTTCTCCATACAAATAGTGTCTCCAAATCTTTAATGCATGCACAATCATAGCCAACTCCAGGTCATGTGTGGGATAATTTAACTCGTGAGTCCTCAATTACGAATAAGCATAAGCATAAGTAATTACCTTTTCATTCTGGATTAACAAACATCCCAAACCCTGTTGAGAATCTATATAAACCACATATCCACCGCCACTGGAAGGCAAACCAAATTTGGAGTTGAGGTTATTCTTTTCTTCAACTCATCAAAGCTTTGTTACACTATTCAGTCCACTTAAATGCTACTCCCTTCCTCATTAATTTTGTTAAAGGACCAGCAATTATGGAGAATCCCTCAACAAATCTGCTGGAATATCCAACTAGCCTTAAGAAACTTTGAACTTCAGTTGCATTCTTTGGTACTCTCCATTCTGTAATAGCTTTCACTTTTGAAGGGTTAGGCACCCCATCACCAGATACCACGTGCCCCAGGAAAACCACCTTATTTACCAAAACCTCACATTTGCTTAATTTAGCATACAGTTCTTTCACTTTTGAAATTTGCAACACTATTCTCAAATGTTGCTCATGCTCTTCCCTATCCTTTGAGTACACCAAGATGCCATCTATAAAAAAAATAACAAACTGATCCAAATATTCCTGAAATGTACGGTTCATCAATGCCATGAACGTCGCTGGTGCATTTGTTAACCCAAGTGGCATCAACAAAAACTCATAATGACCATAACGAATATAAAATGTTGTTTATGGTATGCCTTTCTCTGCTATCCTCAACTACCAATACCCAGACCTCAAATCATTCTTTTAAAATTTTGTAACCCCCTTTGACTGGTCTAGTAGGCCATTAGTTCTCGACAATGGATATTTATTCTTAATTGATGCCTCATTTAAATGACAGTAATCGACGCACAACCACATACCACCATCTTTCTTCTTCACAAATAGGACTTGGTGCTCCGACCGTGAAGTAGTCGACATGATAAACCCTTTTTCCAATAATTCTTCTATTCGCATGTTAAACTCTTGTAATTCCAACGGGGCCATTCTGTACGGCGCAATACAAATCGGGCAACTCCTAGGAGAGTTTCTATGACAAAATTTACTTCTCTATGTGGTGGCAAACCTAGTAAGTCATCAGGAAATACTTAAGGAAAGTCTCTCACTACCGAAATTTCCTGCAATGTGGGATTAACCCTCTCAGTATCCATCACATGGGGCAGATATGCCTCACAACCTTTTAGGATCAATTGTCTTGTCTCAATGCCCGATATATGGCACTACTTGACGATCCCCCACAAATACTACTTTCAGTTCATCAAAATATTCGATCATCAATTTCTTTACAGTCAACTATTGTTTTATGTTGTGTTAGCCAATTCATATCTAAAATCACATCAAATTCCTTCAAATCCATCACTAGAAGATCCGTAGGTAAATTTACATTTTCGATTCTCACTAAGCTCCTTTTCTTAACACTATTCACTACCACACCCTTTACCACGAGCAAATAAACCATCATATTATATCCCAAGGGGCTATTCTCACCAGGTATTTTAGATGCAAGTTCTGATGATATATATGAATACGTAGAGCTAGGATCAATCAAAACATAAGCCTCAACGTCAAATAACAAGATCGTACTTGATATCACTTCATCCGATGTTGGAGTTTCCTCCCTAGTCATGGTATATATCTTTGCTTAGGTCTGGGCCTGAGTAGCTTATGCTCCGGCCTACCTTATACTGCTACCATAGCGTGGTCACTATTTCTGTTGCCAATGCTTCTACCTCTGCTTTTGCCTCTGTCTCTCTCAGCTCCTCTGACATTACTTCCAACACTACTTCGGATTTGGGTCCCACTAAACGCACTTTTACATAAATTCGCAGTCTGATTAGGACAATCCATGGACATGTGTCTTCTACCCCTGCAATTATAGCAAATTCTGGGTATAGCACTTGGTCCCCAACACTATCCCAATTGTCGTCTCCCACAAATAGAACAACTCGGAGTGAAAATTGGCCCCATCCGATAACTCTGTCCAACTCCCCTACCTGATCCAATAGAAGGCATAGTAGATAGACTGGGCTCAATCAAACCTCTATTGGAGCCCATTAGACCCCCAAACCTCGGCCCGTTATTTGCTCGAAAACCAAGACCACCACACGAAAAGTTCCCACCTCCTGCAGAAAATGAACTACCGATTTCTCTCTTAGTCGGCTTACTCGACTCCCCTATTGTATTTGTTGACTTTCTCTTTTCTTCCTTTTCTTCTTGTCCTTAGTCACCGCCTTTTCCATCCGTACTGCTGATTCAAACAGAGTTTTAAATTCGTAGTTCTGACTGCCAGCCCCCTTTTTATCTCGGGTAGTAGCCCTTGCTCAAAAAGGTAATGACGGTCCTCCTGTGCCGCTGCTACCTCTGGTACATACTTAGCTAATGCAGCAAAACGACACTCATATTCTGCACTATTCATCCCCTTGCACTAAATTTGAAACTCCATCCTCTTCTTATCTCGGTACTTCTTGGGTCTATATTTATCATCAAACTCTTTCTGAAATTTAGCCCAAGTTATCTCTCTTGGCTCATATGCTCTCTTAACTGACCTATACCAAATCAGTGCATTTCCCACGAATAAAGAAACAACATACTAAGTTGATTCTCCAGAGTGCAATTCACTAAGTTCATCACATCTTCGACTTTTTCCCACCATCTCTCAGCAATCTCTGGGTCTAGGGTACCCTCAAATTCAGTAGCTTCCATCTTTCTAATTCTTTCATAATTAAAATCGATCGTAAGAACTATTGGTGCTAGGGTTGGAGCAGGTGCATGCGCCTGTGCAAGTAACTGTGCTTGAGCTTGAAAGGCCATCTGGGATATCTGTGCATACTCTGGTGGTAGTCCTACCGCTAGAGCACCACTAGGAGGAATTGGAGCATTAGCACCAACACCTCTCGATCTACCTCCATCTCACCTGCACTCGCAGGTGCCATTGAGCTCTCTACGGACTCCGCTGACTCTTCCCTACTGACTATTAGGTCAGCAAGTGTACCTTGAGAAGACATCCTATATTAATTAATTCAATCATTGGACACATCTCGCAATCAATCTATCACCCTAGAAATGTAAACCTGCTCTGGTACCACCTAATGTAACACCCCCTACAATGTTATACCTAATTACCACTAATTATCATACACTCCCTTATTAAAACCCTTCTTATAAGACATTTTCAGTTATCAATATAATATATAAATGTCTCATGAGATAACAGGTATGTTCAAAAGATAATATTTACTCTCCCCAAATGTCCTCATTTGCAAAATTCCAAAATAAAATAATGCAACAACCAGTTGTACATGATTTTTAATGCAAATCGGTCTAGAGACTGGCATATTTACTATTCTCATAGCAAAAGTCTTGATTTCAAATGTCATAGTTGACCCACCTATTTATAGAAATGGTAAGGCTTAAACTCCAATGATTAATCAGTGTGATCTATCTCCTAAAAAGTACGTGGCAAGATGTGAGCGAGCTACCTACTCAATAAGTATAGCCAAGTAATCTATATATATATATATATATATATATATATATATATATATACGTTGTCAGTCAAACATAATACAATCATATGAACCTCCCAATATTTGAAAAATAATGCCAGTCGATATAAGAAATCACAAATGCTTATAATCACAAAGTAGTTTCCGACATAATAGTGACATTTTAGTTTATTTCCTTTGGGCCCTACTTGACCAAACTGAGTGCATCACTCAATAGTTTTACCGGCTATCATTCTCATCTCAATCACAATATTTTTGTTTGCTTGGTATCACACAACATACAGCTCGTATAATACCCCATCAACATTGATACCACACATTACACAACTCGTACTATATTCTCATCACCAATCATATCACACAGCACACAATTTGTATGATATGTCACATCATCTCCACTGATTAATGACAACAAACCAACTCGTCATTAACTGTATCATCATAAGCTATTGCAGTATGCCCCTTCCTAGTTAGATATGCCATCTTTTATTCTAATTCACAATAACAATACCATTAACTTCGTCATTCAATTCTATTTAATAGTTATTTTCTCATCAATAACTTTTCTATTCGGTTTCGCTCACCAATCAATTATATGACCACATAATCATCCATCTCACTTCCGTACAATACAACCACATATAACACGTAAAACAATTTCATCGATGTCAAGGTAACCCAGCAAATAGTCCACGGTCAAATATATAAACAACCAATATATTATATCCATATATATTGATATAAGCAATCAATATATACATAATAATATACATATATATATATATAAATCAATTAGCTATACTTACCTCAAATCTCAAAGTGCTTTAGATCACACAAGGAACTACTCAATCCTCTATTTTTTGTCGTCCCATCCTATAATTAGGTATTATACGTATAATCAATATATATAGAATATCATAAACTCGAAATAAACTATTATATAATATTTATATGTTTTCCACCGCTCTTTTAACATTTCATTTACATTGAAGTTCAACCCTCTGTTCCATTTTCTTTTAAATAACTAGACTTTCTAAACCTCTCAGGTATATGTTTAATTTATCAACCAACTCATAAAAATTTATTTAATCAAAAACCTCTTATACATTTATAACTATCATTTTTAATAACATCCCTAAGTTAGATTATCATTAAAAATCTCTTTCTCCCTCTTTAATAACATAATATTTCTTAAATATAATTTTTAGAATATTTCTATGAATTTTCTTATCGTTACTATATAATTTAAATGGGTTAAATGCAATTTAACCCCCTGTGAAATGTGAAATGTGCAAATAGCCCCCTATGAAAAAAATTAGCAAATTACCTCCCTATGTTTCAATAAATGAAGCAAATTACCCCCTTATATATGGTTTAGATAGGGGGGTAATTTGCTATTTTATTTTTCACAAAGGTTTTTTTATTGCTCATTTCTCAAATCATAAAGGGTAAATTGCATTTTTTCCTAATTTAAATTAAACACCAATATATAGAATTACATATTTGGTTAATAATTCTGATGAAATTGCACAAATTAACTATACTAATATTTAAATCTAACAAATCTAACAATTTAATTAATCAAATATATCATTTTTATATCAAATGAAATATTTAATCTGACTCTAATTTAGATAGTTAAACTCATTAAATGTTTGAGTTAAATTGTACAATGGTCAATATAAACAATATTTAATAAACAAACTAATTAAATAATATAATAATAAAAATTAATATAAAATTTAAAACAATGTGTTTCTAACCCCTGTTCTTTGCTAGAGAGAAAAATTGCAACTTACCAAATTGCTCAAATACACACACATATATATATGTATTTAAAAGAGAGTGGCGGTGGGTTGGCATGTGGCTGCACCCCCTTTTCATATTATTTTTTTATTTTGTTTAATTTTTTTAATAATTATCATGCCGTCCTACCTAATTTTCTAATTAATATAATTTGCTCTCAAATATTAAAACGAATTCCAATTTATCCGTTCAAATTTTATTATATTCCATTTTCAACTTATAATTTATTTAAACTCTTAATAATTATCATTTAGTTCAATTTATTTTTAAATTTCTTAATAATTACCATTTAATCTCTCAATTATATATAAAATTCTATGCACGTCACACTGTGTTTCATTGGTTGGGAACATAGATCATCTATGCAATTTTTGTAGGTCAGTCGGCAATGTAATCAATTGAGTAAACTGACTCGCGGGAATCATCATATAAAAACCTTGAGGGCTTGGTCGGTATGACTTAGATTCTAAGTTCAGATAGTACAAGATTAGTCTTTGGACTTGAGGATCATGGCAGTCACGTGCATAGCAAAAACTGTATGTTGGATTTGGTGAGGGGTCATTATGTCACAAGACATGATCATCATAAACCTTGTACAATGCAATTAGAGTATGTACCTAGGACGGTGGACTCCAACAACGGATTTTGTTTCTGTTTGTATGTGACAGTGGGATCTCCTATGCAGTCTGAGATGGTTGGCCAAATTAATTGATCAATTAGGGATAAGTTACCTAGATCGGCTTAGTAATGTAAACACGTCCCGAGTATCAAGTAAAGTTGCCGATCTCCTCCCTTTCACTTTGTCTATATGCGAAAATGTCTTCTTGGTGATATAGCATATACGTGTCACATATAAACATGCTCAGCATATAGTATAATCCATGCAACTAGCATTCCGATGATATACAGTATGATTAAAATAAACACAATTATATGCAGGAAATACATGTCTACAAATGCAAAAATGGATATCAGTAACCTGTACATCCAATGTAAAACTATTTTTTTTATTTAAAAACTATTTCTAATTAATCTAAGATAATTTAATTTTTAAAAAATTCTAATTTTAATTAAATTTAAAATCAATCAAAATTATCAATTTTATAAAATAAAGAGAAAATCAGAAAATCTAATTTTATGAAAAAATAAAAGACGAAAAACGGCCTAGTTGTTTGGCCGTTCCAAGTCGGCCCAGGGTACGCGCACACTGAACCTGTCTGCACAGTGCCACATGCGTTGTAGCTCCTGCCAGCACGTAAGCCAGTAGGCGTGCTGGCCAGACAACGCGCAGGCGCATGCGATAATACAAAAAGTATTCATGTGAATCACAACTCAACCTCTTCGACACATATATAAAGTGGTCGTTGAACCTCATTGAAAACACACAAAGATAGAGAATGAAGAGCAAAGCAATGGAAGAAAACCAAATGATTCTCTCTACAAATTTCTTCGAGTTCTATTCAAAGACGCTCAAGGTGGAGATCGAGTCATTTGTCAAAGGTGCACCAAATTATAGCATCCAATTCAAAATTTCAGGCGCTAAGCCCTCGAATTAACTTTATAAATATTCAAATAAATCTCAAGAAGATCCAAGAGGTAAATTCACTTCTAAACGTCAAATTTCAAGGAAGACGATAGCATTTAATTCTGGATTACAGGCGTGATCCTCGAATTAACGTTATAGAAATTCAAATTCAAGTGCAAAGGAGATCTACGTGTAATTATCCTTCGAATTTGTCAAGTTTTACAAATACTACTTTTGAAGAAAAGAATCAAGGTATCGAATAGATATTTTAATTCAAATATTTTATGTTTTTGATAATTTATTTGTGTTTTGATTTTTCAGACACAATAAAATTGACGGTCACATTGTAAACGTTATATTACTTGAAAATAATTTAAATACTAATTTAAACTAATTTGTATAGTGTCTATAGACTAATTCAGAAAGTGAGATTGTGATTGGTCATAATAAATATGGAGTAAAAAGAATAATATAATTGCACAAGGATAAAGATCCGATATATGATAGAAGTGTTATGGCAGATAACACGCAAGAACAATTGAGGTGGTTAAATTACGAATATTGCCATTAAATTTATCATGTAATCTTGGGTCGCTATTATTGAAGAATATTTGAAAATTCACTATATTTAAAACAAATGAATTGAAAATAATAAGAATCCCATCTAATCATATTTATTATTTTAGTTAATGATAATATATTTCAAGTCTAATATTTTTCTAAATTAATAGTATTTTGTTAATTTTGTGATGTATATACTTTATAAAAATAATTTTATAAAAACATAAAATAAATAACTAGAAAAACTAGTATAGAAAATAGTTTAATAGTGAAATCACAAGATTTTGGTCTTTTTTATCCAGTACGAATAAAAGCTGAGAGAGAGTTGATCTCGCTGCATCATCAGATATATTGCTCTGTTTTATGAGTGTTTGTTTGGTGTATGCCGTCTTCATATATCAATAATTCTACCACTTCTATTAGGACTAGCCTCTTTACTCTTAGCGGACCGTAAAGTAATGACTTTTGTGCAACGTCGAAAGGGTCTTGATGAAGTGGGATCGTTGGGATTGTTACAACCTCTGCCAGATGGTTTGAAATTGATTCTAAAAGAACCTATTTCACCAAGTCTGGTGGCTCGGACCTTTGTACCTTTTGATTATGGTATGGTATTGTCAGACTCGAACATAGGGTTACTTTATTTATTTGCTATATCTTCACTAGGTGTTTATGGAATTAATATAGCAGATCGGTCTAGTAATTAGGGGGCGGCCGTTGGATATTTTTCCGCTGATGTCAATTTACAGGTGAAAAGGGAAGACATTTTCATTGGTGGAAATGAAGACATCTTGATATATATGGCAATGTAGCTGGCAAACTGTAAACAATGGTCTCCTGGCCAAATTATATTTTTCGTCCTATATTTAATGTAAAAATTGATTATGGCTCTTAAATACTTTGGACTACGATTTTGATTTTTAATCTTTTTAAATTATTATGATTTTGATCCAATTATTAAAATAAGGGTTAAATTTAATAAAATTGGCACAGTCGTGTTTCAAAACACGGGCTGGCTGTGTTGTGCAACCATGAAAAAAATGATTTCGAAAAAGTAATAAAAATGAAAATAAAGAATTAGAGAAAATCATATAGATGAAATAAAGGATTACAGAAAATAATATAAATAATATAAATAAAAACAAAAAACTAGAGAAAGTAATAAAAACAAAAATAAAAGATTAAGAAAGTAGTAAAAACGGAAATGAAAGATAGTGGAAGTATAACAAAATGGAAAAATAGATTAGAGAAAATAATAAAAGATTAGAGAATGTAATAAAAATGAAAATAGAATGTAGAGAAAGTAAATAAAAAATAAAAATTAAATAAAAGATTATGGAAACCAAATATTACAGAAAGTAACAAATATGGTTTATCTTATCCATTCTCAATGTGGCTATGTTGCGCAACAAGACAATGTTACGATCTACGAAGAACATGGTCTGGTCGTGTTCAAGAATATATATGGATGTGTTTCCCGTTCGTTTTAACTTTAACTCCAACTTTAATGATTGAATGAACAACGTAATAATGTGAAAAGATAAGAGACCAAAATCATAGGTAAAAAATTTAGGAATCAAAATCAATTCTGACCCTAAGGATGGAACCAAAAGTAGAACTTACCCATGGTTTTGTTGACTCCTCGGGGCATATTTTATTCATGGAATGTCTTAGATTGGTATTAGTCCAGATACGGCAAAATCGATCTATAAGATTGAATATGTACATTCGATCTAATAAGTACCTTCTATCAAAATTGAAAAATTTTATTGCTCGGATTTTAGTATTCTCTTATTTATTATCTGCGTTTATTATCTAGGAAGAATACCGTACCCATTCTTACTAAGAAACTGAAAGAAACCTCAAAAACGGAAGAAAGGGTGGAAAGTGAGGAGGACAGAGATGTGAAAATAGAAACAACTTCCAAAATGAAGGAGACTAAACAGTAACAGGAGGGGTGGAACCCTAACCCTAACCCTCCCACTCCTCTCTGCCTACCCCCTCCCCTCCACACTGTAGAGCTGGCGACTGTTGATTCGGGCGACGACGACGTTGTACCCAAATTCATTGCCATCGTCCTTCTCGGGGGGTGACGGCGCCAAATTTTCAATAAAGAAAATTCTTAATTGAGGTTTTAATTTAAAATAATTAAAAAAATAAAGTTTTTAAAAAATTTTAAGATGTTTCTTTAAAGAAAATTAGAAAATTGATGTAAGATATAAAAATTATAAAAAAAAATTAAAATCTTCATTTTAAATTCATATAATAGTAATTTAAATTTAAATATAATTACAATGAATAATTTATTACAATATATTTAAATTAATTAATAATTTCAATTATTTATTATTATTTTTATTATTGGTTGACATATATATTGATATGATTTTTATTTGAGAAATAAATTTTTATATATTATTTTTCATTGTGACTTTAGTTTAATTTTTTACTTTAAGTTATAAATTTATTAAAAAAATTATATATTTTTTTTTGTATTTTGATACTTAAATAAATTTAGTTAAGAACACAAAAATATATTTTTAGAAGGGATGGAAATACAAAAACAAATCACTAAAAATAAGGTTAAGACAAGTTATTTTGACCATTGTAACTTTAAACACAATATAGGACTTGATCGGGGACAAAATAGATGATACGTGATAACTATGCAATTATAATGATTTTATAGCAATTTAATATTCCTTTTTAATCCAAAATATTCCTAATTATGTGATTTTATTGCATATTCAGCAAAAAAAGAAGATTACAAGAAAATTTCTGCAAAATTGACAAAGCACGCCCACGCTTAATGAAGAAGTCAACTCGGGATAAGGATAAGCACGAGCGATTTCCCCAAGAGATAAAGGAATCAAGTGTTTAGATTTAGAAAGGATTCTTTTAAGCTTATCTTTTGTAATCTATTTACCTTTTTAGAGTTTATCACGTATCTATCCCCCCCACTACGTCTAGATTCGTAAGGGACTTTTATTATAAATAGGGGTCTCTCTTCATTAGAAATCATTCAGTTTTTATCTTAGAACTCTATAGAATTCTCTGTTCATCTCTTCTCTTTTATTTTATTTTACTACCGGAATTAATGGAATTCCACTTTCTAGTGTGTTCTTCTATTAATATGTCCGACTAAATTCCTTATTTTCTGGTTAAGGTATGGTGATTGCTTGATTCTCATTATGTTGTGAGATCTAATCTGCGTTCTACACTTGTCAAACAAATATTCATGTTATTCTCTGTGCTTTATTTACAAACGTCTGATTTATGAATGATTCGGTCGGTTGTTCATTATCAAGAAGGTTTGCTTAGCTAATTGAACTTTATAAATCCGTGTAATTGTTTATTTAGTTCAATACTTAGTGGCAACGTAGCATGATTAGTTATGTCACAGTATTTAATTATGTTATGGGGAATGCATGATCTAGTTTAAACGAATTGTCCTCGTAGGAGTTTGTTGATTAGAATCAGGCCTTTCTAATTCTTAATGCTGTTAATAGATTAAATCTTGTGTACGTTCCCAAGGTTGTCTGTTAATTAGAGATCTAGCCAACGGTCGTACCTTGGCTAACGAAAAGGTAAGGAAAGGTGAGGTTGTTAGGTTAGGTCGTCGACCATAACTGGTTTATTTGTCCATACATGTGTTATTCTTGCATCAATGATCAACTCACAAGAATCAAGCTTGATCCTAGCCTTAACCGGAAAATCTCTCTCTCATACTTTTACCAGGTATTTTTAGTTATTTAATTTTCGATCACCTCTTTTTTATCAACAACCTTCCCCATTATTTTCTATTTTTCCAAAAGAAATTACCTTAAAACCAATCCCTGTGGATCGACCCTACTCCCACTTTCACAAGTGTAGTAGGAATTATTTTTGGTGACTTCGACACTCATCAAATTTTGGCGTCGTTGCCGGGGATTGGCGTTTTTAAGTATATTTTTTTATTTTTAGTTACTTGATTTTTATCACCATTAATGCCAAGGTCTTCTCGTACAGGTAAATTGGTATACGACCCCGAAATCGAAAAGACCGCACGAAGACTTTGTCAGGAGACTAAGCAACAACTGGAAGGAACATCC
>NC_026145.1:4137199-4142000 GCF_000512975.1 Sesamum indicum
TTTTATCACCATTGATGCCAAGGTCTTCTCGTACAGGTAAATTGGTATACGACCCCGAAATCGAAAAGACCGCACGAAGACTTCGTCAGGAGACTAAGCAACAATTGGAAGGAACATCCGCTCCATACGAAGACAAAGAAGACCTAACTTTTGAGTTTGAGGAATCTCTAAGCGCATCCGAAGAAGAAATAATGGCTTTAATCCCTGAAAGATCGATCAATGACATGACGTCGCCCGATCTGAACCAGCAGCCACTGTGCATTGAATACCCCGATCTAGAGGTAGATTTTGAACTGAAATCTGGATTAATTCATTTACTTCCTACCTTCCGTGGTCTCGCAGGTGAAGATCCACATAAGCATTTGAAGGAATTCCATGTGGTATGCTCCGGAATGCGACCACAAGGCATAAGCGAGGAACAAGTCAAATTGAGAGCATTCCCCTTCTCTCTCGCCGATCAAGCGAAAGATTGGTTGTATCTCCTACCTTCGGGATCCATACAAGATGGAACGATCTCAAAAAGCAGTTTTTTGAGAAATATTTCCCTGCCTCAAGAGCCACAACAATCCGGAAGGAGATCAGCGGGATTCGACAATTCGCGGGAGAAAGTCTTTTCGAATATTGGGAAAGATTCAATCGACTAGTGGAAAGTTTCCCCCATCATCAAATCCCGAACCACTTGTTGATCCAGTATTTCTACGAAGGTCTATCAAATATGGATAGGAAACTAATAGATGCGGCAAGTGGCGGAGCATTGTTCGACAAAACCCCCACCGAGGCACGTAAACTAATCTCGACTATGGCGTCCAACACGCAAAAATTTGGGGTTAGACACGATGATCCACCTAGGAAGAGCAACGAGGTAAGTAATCTTGAATAACGTTTAAATCAACTAACAACTGTTGTTGAAAAAGTTGTTGCAGATACTTACCAACAAGTCAAAGCGTGTGGTATTTGCACCTTAACGGGGCACGCAACCGACATGTGCCCAACTCTTCAAGAATCAACTACCGAACATCCCGACGCCGTAGGAGGATTCGTCGGACAACAACAGAGAAGATATGACCCTTTCTCCAACACATACAACCCCGGATGGAGGGACCACCCGAATCTGAATTACGGCAACCAACAGTTTCAAAAACCCCAATACCGACCACCTCAACAACCTAACCCCACGCCTAACACATCCCTCGAAGACATGATGAAAGCACTAGTGACCAACACACAACAATTCCAGCAACAGACCCAGGCGAGCTTCCAACAATTCCAACAACAGACCCAGCAGTTCCAGCAACAGACCCAGATGAGCATTCAAAATCTAGAGTCTCAAATCAGTCAACTGGCGTCATCTGTTGGTAAGTTCGAGTCCCAAGGTAAGCTACCTTCTCAATCTGTCATTAACCCTAGACAAAACGTTAGTGCTATTACGCTTCGTAGTGGAAAAGAATTGCAGAAACATGTGAACAAAGATGACACTAAACATGGGCACGGTGTCAAAAGAAAGCTGGAAAAGGAAATTAAGGTCCAACAAGAACAAGCCAAACCCGAAGCGGACCATCCAAAGCCTTTGGTAACTAGACCACCCTTCCCTGAACGATTCACTAAGGTAAAGAAAGAAGAGGAAGAAAAAGAAATCCTTGAAACGTTCCGCAAAGTGGAGGTAAACATCCTGCTGCTCGATGCCATCAAGCAAATACCCCGATACGCGAAATTTCTCAAAGAATTGTGCACTAGCAAGGGTAAACTCAAGGAAAACGAACGGGTAAGTATGGGGGAGAACGTCTCCGCAATTCTCCAATGAAAATTACCCCCAAAATGCAATGATCCAGGTACGTTTTCTATCCCTTGCAAAATTGGAAAACGTGGGTACGTTTTCTATCCCTTCTATTTTTTTCATTGATTCTATTGATCCTTTATCGCAAAAAAATGCTATGTTCAATGGTAGAGGAGCATTCAAGACAACAATAGTCAAAAGATCGAGTCGAAAAACTTACAAGAAAAAAGTCTTTCATGACAAAATAAGTTCAAGGAAGAAGTCATCCATGGACTACCAAGTTCCCCTAAATCCACACCATCACCGGGTGCATTACATAGAAGAAGTGGATTTAGAGTGTCCAACTTATTCAATTCAAGTTGAGACAATGTCTAGCCAAAGATATTAAAGAAAGGCGCTGCATGGGAGGCAACCCATGAAATCTCTATCCTTTCCTTTCATCTTTCGTTTAATTTTAGTTTTTGCAAATTTTACTCAATTCTGTTTGGATGGCTGAATTGGACAGGTTTGGAGATCCCACTAAGCGTGCCCATGCTTAGTCGATCTTTCAAAACTGTTTCAACTCATCTCACAAAAACAGATTTGGAGATCCCACTAAGCGTGCCCACGCTTAGTCGATCTTTCAAAACTGTTTCACCTCACCTCACAAAAACAAATTTGGAGATGCCACTAAGCGTGCCCACGCTTAGTCGCACTTCGTAGGCTGTTATTTACGTTCATCTATTTATTTATTTTTATTTCTTCATTTTCATAAAAAAAAAATTAGAAAATCGAAAAAAATCAAAAGAAAATCTTTCCACTTTTATTCATATATTTTACCAAGATTTTCTTTGACTTCATCTTTATCTTCATTAACTCTCTCTCTCACTTTCTCTCACAGCAACTTCACCTACCACCAAGATCTCTCTCCCTCATATCCACCGGAAGTTGCCGCCATCATCTGCCACCAGCCCAACCACGCCATGAACTCTTCGCGGCATGCACTCAGGGACGCTTCCTTAAACTCTCTCTCATTTTAATTTTTAATCCTTGAGTTGCATGTCAATGTCCACATTGAGGAAAATGTGAATTTTAAGTGTGGGGGTGTGGTTGTTAAGCTTATACATGATAATTCTTGGCATGATAAAACCCTTTCAATTTTGGACTAATCTTGATTTGATGATGTTATGTGTAAGAAAAATACATGTTTTATGCTTGAGGATAATTCACTAGTTGAAAGCTTGTCTTCACCAAAATGACTTGAGTTAAAACCTTCTGATATAGGATTAGTGGACTAAAACACACCTCGTGAGATTTTGAGCTTGATATGTTCATAAAAAATCTTCATTCTTTCTTGAGTTAATAACACTTTTATGGCTTTGTCTTCCTAGAACTTGCCTTGAACCACATCGAGGCCACACAAATGTGCATTTATTTGGATATGATAAAGGCATTAGAAACCACTTTCGACCTTCTTTAACCACCCAACACATTTTTTAGAGAACCCCTTTGAGCCTCTTGACCTATTTTGTTGAATAACCTGTCATATACAAACCTATCCTTTGCTTGTTTAAAACCTTGATTTTGATCCCTCTAAGAACTACTAGAGCATCAAGGGAAATGGGTTTAGGTTCAAAAGAACAAGTTCTCAAAATAGGAGATCGTCAAAATCTTTGTGATTTACATGCTTAAAAGATGTACCTCAAAATGAGTGTGGGGGTTCCAAAATTATATTCTGCTTTACTTTGTGGGAACCGACATCAATTTTCTTGGTCTATGCCTATCACAAAAATGGAGAGGAGAAAAAGAAAACAAAAATGAAAAAAAAAAGAAAAAATCAAAAAAATGTATGAACTCTCCAAAAGGAATAAGAAAGGCATAGTTCAAGGAATTGTCGAAAGATCTTGAAGGGAGATGAGTAAACTTTGAGAGCTTCAAATTATTGTTCACTCAAATTCTTTTGGTGCTCTAATTAGTTTCTTGGAATTTAACCTCATTATCCTTTTATCCTACCCCAAACCAAAGCCCCATTACAACCAAAATAAAAGACCTTTTGACCCTTATATGTGCATATTTCAAAAGTGGTGGAGATGTGGTGTATAGGCAAGCCTATGGTGAAGCATTGTCGTAGTAAGTGTCGAGAGATACACTTGAGCCATATATACACTTGAGAGAATGGAAAGTGGAGATAAAATAGTCCACTAGTTTTTTGCGATTGGTTTTGATAATGGTTATCATGTGAAAACTTGTTTGATACATGTTGAATTATCTCCTTCATAAAATATGTCATTTACTTTGCACATGATTACAAATTGCCTTGAGTAGTTTAAAATTTGGAGGGATTTTTGAATGCATCTTGAGTTTGCTTGAGGACAAGCAAATGGCTAAGTGTGGGGGTATTTGATAACTCTGCAATTAGTAAGTGTCGAGAGATACACTTGAGCCATATATACACTTGAGAGAATGGAAAGTGGAGAGAAAATAGTCCACTAGTTTTATGCGATTGATTTTGATAATGGTCATCACGTGAAAACTTGTTTGATACATGTTGAATTATCTCCTTCATAAAATATGTCATTTACTTTGCACATGATTACAAATTGCCTTGAGTACTTTAAAATTTGGAGGGATTTTTGAATGCATCTTGAGTTTGCTTGCGGACAAGCAAATGGCTAAGTGTGGGGGTATTTGATAACTCTGCAATTATAATGATTTTATAGCAATTTAATCTTCCTTTTTAATCCAAAATATTCCTAATTATGTGATTTTATTGCATATTCAGCAAAAAAAGAAGATTACAAGAAAATTTCTGCAAAATTGACAAAGCGCACCCACGCTTAATGAAGAAGTCAACTCGGGATAAGGATAAGCACGAGCGATTTCCCCAAGAGATAAAGGAATCAAGTGTTTAGATTTAGAAATGATTCTTTTAAGCTTATCTTTTGTAATCTATTTACCTTTTTAGAGTTTATCACGTATCTATCCCCCCCACTACGTCTAGATTCGTAAGGACTTTTATTATAAATAGGGGGGATCTCTTCATTAGAA
>NC_026145.1:4142085-4207173 GCF_000512975.1 Sesamum indicum
TTCTAGTGTGTTCTTCTATTAATATGTCCGGCTAAATTCCTTATTTTCTGGTTAAGGTATGGTGATTGCTTGATTCCCATTATGTTGTGAGATCTAATCTGCGTTCTACACTTGTCAAACAAATATTCATGTTATTCTCTGTGCTTTATTTACAACGTCTGATTTATGAATGATTCGGCCGGTTGTTCATTATCAAGAAGTTTTGCTTAGCTAATTGAACTTTATAAATCCGTGTAATTGTTTATTTAGTTCAATACTTAGTGGCAACGTAGCATGATTAGTTATGTCACAGTATTTAATTATGTTATGGGGAATGCATGATCTAGTTTAAACGAATTGTCCTCGTAGGAGTTTGTTGATTAGAATCAGGCCATTCTAATTCTTAATGTTGTTAATAGATTAAATCTTGTGGACGTTCCCAAGATTGTCTGTTAATTAGAGATCTGCAGAGGATTCTGAGCCTTAATCTTTCCAGTTCGATTAGTACATGGGCCCTTTATAGACTATGGCGTATCCCTTGGCCTGTCGAGGGACTACCCAATTAATTGTTGTACTGTACCATATTTTTATTAATGAAATTTACCATTACCGAAAAAAAATTAGAGATCTAGTCAATGGTCGTACCTTGACTAACGAAAAGGTAAGGAAAGGTGAGGTTGTTAGGTCGTACCAACGACCATAACTGGTTTATTTGTCCATACATGTGTTATTCTTGCATCAATGATCAACTCACAAGAATCAAGCTTGATCCTAGCCTTAACCGGAAAAAATCTCTCTCTCATACTTTTACCAGGTATTTTTAATTATTTAATTTTCGATCACCTCTTTTTTATCAACAACCTTCCCCATTATTTTCTATTTTTCCAAAAGAAATTAACTTAAAACCAATCCCTGTGGATCGACCCTACTCCCACTTTCATAAGTGTAATAGGAATTATTTTTGGTGACTTCGACACTCATCAATACGGATGTACGATTATGATCACGTCTCTCTCCTAATCTCGAGGAACTCCTGTAGATCAGAAAACACGTCAAGTTAGTCGGGTTGGGCCTCGACTAAGACACTCCAAACGCTCAAGTTAGTTTATGGGTCGAAATATATAATGAAGAAAAGCTAGATTGACACGTAAAACATCAATTACCGCTATCGGTCTGATTTCTGCATATTTATATGGTTTGGACTTACCATGTCGAGTTGCCACGTGTCGCGATTATGGGCCCTTAGCCTTGAATCAGACAGCTCATCGACATTCCTGCGCTAAGATCGCGCCAGAGCGCAATATCTACGATCTTGCCCATCAATCATGCTACGAGATTTCCTTCTTGCCTTGTACAGAATTAAGTTTGACTTAATAGTGTAAAATACCATTTTTACCCTTCATTAAGGGTGTATCGGTCTTTTTGCAATTCTTTCCTCACTTCTTGAGTGAAATTAATTACACTGAAGAAGTCGAAGAGTCTGCTCCAACTGACAGACAGACCGTCTCGAAATATGGGATGACACATGTAGATTATTAACGGGAGTCTCGATCTGCGCACTGCAACGCATTGCCACGGGTTGCCCTTGGAATGGACAATCCTGTAAAGTACGAGTCCGCTTTCTACTTATTTATATAGGGGTCTCAATTGAAAATATTCTACCGACTTCATCATCTGCTTGTGGTCGTTGCCTTCAAGTGTTCGATCCGGAGTTTCGTGTCAAGCCGTCCCTGTTACTCGACTTCATCCTCTCAAGGTACAATGTCTTCTTCCAGGAATTCTAATATCGGTTCCAATTCTGCATCTGTTTCTTCCTCCCCTCCTTCGGATATGCCTCTCAATACTTTAGGTCCTAGGATTAGGTCTCATCAAGATCGTTAGGTAGAGGGGTCCGACCCCAATGAGGCTTATACATACGAAAATTATCAATTGATGCTAGAGCGTAGTCCTTGGATGGGTAAAGTTCTTCATTCTCAACAATTATGAAATTGTTATGCCTCGATCGTTTGATCGCATGCACCATCCTCCTCCTGGTTTTTGATCATTCTCACTTCACCATTTTGAAGCTGGGTTGCGCTTACCCTTAGCTCCATATGTAGCCCAGATCCTACGTCGTTTAATATTATGCCCTATGCAACTGTCTCCCAATTCAATTCGTCATATAATCTTCTTCATTATTGTCATGAGAGGTCATCGCTTTGAGCTAGCTTTGACAATTTCTGGTCGCTATATTCCTTTACAACCTCGAAAAGATCTGGAGATAGGGGTTTTTCTATTTATCCGCTTATAAGGACTGTAGGTTCCTCGATCCTCTAACCTCCAATGTCGGCCCTTGGAAGAAAAAGTATGTTTTTATCCGACCACCTCCAGGTCATGAGTGGCTTTTTTCTCTTAACTGAGCGTAAAAAAGCCAAAACTTGTTACAGAGGGAGTGGGCTGGAAGGCGATCAAATAAGCAGCCTTACTTCCTACTGGTATGACCCAAAGAGAATTATGATAGAGGAGATACTGTGGCTCGCGCATTTAACTCCAGCACCCCTCCAAGTGGAGGGTTCTTTAGGTGATGCAATTTTCTTGCATTTCTCTCTCTCTTTCGTAGTTAGAATTCTAACCTTAAATCTCTTGTATGCAGACGATATGGTGATCCAGGCTCGCATCACTCAGCGTATTAGGGTTGCACAAGCTAGGGCTGCAGCTATGGCTCGGGCATCCCAGGTCGTTCAACCTTCTACAGGTTCTACTCAACATGAACCTGCTGCCTCTGCAACCCCTGAGGCAACAATTCCTAGAGCACCAGTGACTATCGAGGTCGGTAGTGAAGATACCCAATCTCATTGTCTGGTTCATAGGAATCACTCTCCTATAAATGCTGGTAGTCAGAGATCGCGAGGACGATCTCCTGCGGACGAGGAGAGTCCAAGTCAAGGGTTGAGGAAAAGTAAAGAGCGCGGCAAGTCTCCTTTAAGACCCGATAGAATAGTTCGATCCCGATCTGCTAGGCTAGATCAACAATCAGAGGAGGCTAGGATCGAAGAGGAGAAGAATATGGACCTACTCCGAGGTGTCTCTGAATGCTGGAGATCAGCTCGGGAGGATCTCCGCAGTCCCTACCACCAAGTGGCTCAACCAGAGGGTGACAAATGGGTGCTAGATTAGTAGACATCTCCTAACAGCAATGTCTTCAAAACTCAGTCGGGTCAGGATTCATGGAAGTTGTATGATGCGAGCTGCCTCCCATTCGACCAAGCTGCTTTGCTACAGACTTCTTTCACCGCATTGAGGAGCACTGTGCTCACTTATTGATTCAGGTAATTTCCTCCTTTACTCTATTCCTTTACTTCTACCATATACTAAGATCATTTTTATTTTATTTTTTAATAGGCCGCCAATTTTGTTCGAGGTATATCCCTGAAATGCTCCAGCTCTCGACAGAACCAGATAACGGCACAGTGCAAAAATCGAGAGTTGAGGAATAGATTTTCCAAAATTTCTGGTCGGAAGGAAGATTGGGAGAGGCAGCGCTCGTTACTGGAGGCCCGCATAAAGGATTTGGAAGAAAAAATGGCCTTTAAAGTGGCTAAGGCTACTGCTGCTGGGAAGGAGGTAGGCTTCGAGGCTGGACACGCTGCTGGGAAGATCGCTGGTGCCATCGAGGGGCGTGAGGTTTTCTTGAACTCTGAAGAATTCGCGAATTGCATTTCCGAAACTCATCTACAGGGCACTCGTGATTTCTGGAAAGCTCCTACATTCGAGTCGGCGGTGGAGATGAAGGCAGCTGACTACTTGATGCAAGGTTTTGATTGATGCAAGTCCCAAGTGACCACTTTGAAGGGGTTCGCTCCTGATTTCGACGTGTCACGCCTTGATCCTGGTCTTGATGCCAACCTTCAACCCTTTCCAGAAGAGGAGTTTCCCCAACAGTGGATGATGAATTTGCCGTGCTGTTAGAAGAAATTGAAGATAATTGAATTTTAACCTTTTTCATGTAATTTGTTGTCGAACATTTCGAAGAAGCTTGTCTGGTCGAACTTTTTTGTTCAAGAAGTCCTTTTTCTGATATGGAATCTTATATAATCTTCTATGTCATGTTTAAGATGGCAACAATCTTTCACATATTATAGAATTTCGATCTTTCTCAGATACGATATTCGATTCTGCGGATACTATCTTTGATTGTGCTTGTAATCTCTTTCAGATTACTTACTTCGATCTCTTCAGATATAATTTTTGACATTTTATTGTGCAAAACTATATACGACTGCTTAGGATGAATAAATCTAAGATGGAAACAGTCTCTCACAGCTTGCAATTTATTTCGATCTTTCTCATATCGGAATTTATTTCGATCTTTCACAGATCTGATCTATTTTCTTTCACAGATTTGATCTATTTTCTTTCACAGAATTTGCTGAAGATGAGTAGAAATAATCATACGAGACGAGTAGAAATAATCTTTTACAGATTCAAATTTATTTTGATCTTTTTCAGATTCAACCTTTTACAGGGAGTACTTGGGTAATGACAACTAAGCAATCTTACAGATGGATGCCGTTTGCTTGGCCTTTTCTAGGCACCTTATTAGGCGTAGCATTTCTGAAGTTCAGAATGTTCCAAGGTCGTGGCAGGTTTCTTCCTTGTATATCTTGTAATTTGTAAGCTCCTTTCCCCACGATTTCGATTACTTTGAATGGACCCTCCCAGTTTGGGTCAAGCTTTCCTATGTATTTAGAGACCTCAACTTTCTTTAAAATGAGATAGCCCACTTCTAGTGATCTGGCTTTCAAATTTTTGTTATGGTTTCACAGCATCAAGCTTTTATGGTGCATCATTCTGGCTCATGCTTCGTCCCTCTTCTCTTCTACCTTATCCAGATCGAACATCCTCTGTTCTCGGTTGGTGTCATGGTCGAACTTCTGGATTCTCTGTGATTCTTCTCCTATTTCTGCAGGAATCACAACTTCAGAACCATAAATTAAACAAAAAATAGTCTCACCTGTAGTGGATCTCGAGGTCGTTCTGTAAGGCCAAAGTACTCCCGAAAGTTCATCATCCCACTCTTTTTTCGATCTTAAGTTTACTTTTAAGTGTTGGAGGATCGTCCTATTTGTTACCTCAGTTTGCCTGTTCACTTGGGGGTGGCCCATAACTTAAAATTCTGTTGGATCTTCAATTCTTTGAGCCATGAAGTGATCTGTTTTCCTTGGAACTGTGTTCCATTATCTTATATCAGTACTCTAGGAATTCTGAATCTGCAGATTATGTTCTTCCAAGTGAAATTGATCGTCTCTTTCTTTGATATCCTAGACACGGCCTCCGCCTCCACCCATTTAGAAAAGTATTCGACTGCAACGATGATGAATTTCTTCTGAGCTCGTGCTGGAGGAAATGGTCCTAGAATATCGATTTCCCATTGGTCGAACGGGCATGCGGTCGTGATTGGTGTCATGGGTAATGTTGGTGTGTGTATTTGGGATGCGTACTTATGAGATTTCTCACATTTACGAACGAACTCCCTTGCATATTTCATCAAGGTTGGCCACAAATATCCCTACCTGGTTATTTTTTGTGCGAGCGATCTGGCCCCAGAGCGATTGCCACAACTCCCTTCATGAATTTCCTTTAGGACATAATTTGCCTGGGCCTCATCCAAGCCTTTTAAGAAAGGCCCTTCGATTGTTCGTTTGTAGAGCTGTGATTCGATTAGAGTGAATCTAGGTGCTTTGAATTTTACCTTGCGAGCTTGTGCAGGGTTGCTTAATAAACTTCCTTCCTGGAGGTATGTTGTGATCTCCTCTATCCAGGGACATGGGGTGCTTATTGTGTTGATCTCCAGGTTTTTTGAAATCGCCGGTCGCTCTTTAACCATCACTGTTATTCCTCTGTTTTTAATTCCAGAGAAAAGGGCTCCAAATTTTGATAGGGAATCCGCCCTTCTGTTCTCGTTTCTCGGGATCTGCTGAATAGAACACTTGTCGAATTTTTGCATCAAGGTTTTTTCTTTCTTCTGGTAGGCCGCCATGGTTTTTTATGTACTTTCGATCTGCATGGCTACCAGTTGTGAATCCGTATACACCTCTAGATTTCGTGCCCCAGCTTCAAATGCCAATTCCAAACCCAAAATCAGGGCCTCATATTCAGTTTCATTGTTCGTCGTAATAAAAGACAACCGAACTGCAACCTCTATTTAAACTCCTCCTGGTCACTCTATTAATATCCCTGCTCCTCCATTGTTGGCATTGGACGACCCATCTACATGCAACATCCAAGTATTTGGTTCTTGGACCTGTTCGTTTGATATTTCTGTCACAAAATCTGCCAAGACTTGTGCCTTTTCTGTCATTCAAGTCTGATAGTCGATGTCGAACTCACCTAATTCGACCGCCCATTTTATCATTCTGCCAGATGCTTCGGGTCGCGAGAGGATGCTTCGGAGTGGTTGATTTTTTATTACTACAATCTTGTGCGACTGGAAGTATGGTCGCAACTTTCGAGTAGTTACTACCAGAGCCAACGCTAATCTTTCAATCTCCGCGTATCGTTTCTCTGCACCTTGTAACCTCCGACTCACATAATATACCGGAGTTTGGATTCTACCATTTTCCTTTATCAATACCGAGCTGAAACTGCCAAGTAGAGATACAAAGTGTCTCCTTCTTTTGGGTTCATTAATAACGGTGGAGATTTTAGGTGGTCCTTCAACTCTTTGAAGGCTTGTTCACATTCATCAGGCCATTCAAACCCTTTGGATTTTCTCAAAATTTTAAAGAAAATGTAAATTGAGATCAGCTGATCTAGAGAGAAAGCGGTTAAGGGATGCGATTCTACCTATTAGGTTTTGGACCTCCTTCACAGATGTAGGTGACTTCAGCTTCAGGATTGCATCGATGTTTTCAGGGCTTGCTTCTATCCGACGATCACTAACCATGTACCCTAAAAATTTGCCACCTCCGACCCCGAACGTGCATTTGCTCGAGTTCAGCTTCATCCCGTATCTCTTCATAGTCACAAATGCATCCAAATATGTAAGATGCTCTTCCAGCTTTTGGCTCTTGACGAGCATGTCGTCTGCATAAAATTCCATTGTCTTCCCGGTTTGTTTTGCAAACATCTTGTTTACCAACCTTTGGTACGTGGCTCCTGTATTTTTCAGTCCAAAAGGCATTAGATTGTAGCAAAAAATACCTCGATCGGTTACAAAAGATATTTTCTCGATCCTCAATTGCCATGAAGATCTGGTGATACCCTTGATATGCATCAATCATGGAGAAGATCTCATATACTGTAGTAGAGTCCACCAATAGGTCAATCTTAGGCAATGGGTAAGGGTCTTTAGGATAAGCTTTGTTCAAATCGGTGAAGTCTGTGCACATTCTCCATTTGCCCGACACTTTTGGTACCATCACTACATTTGCTAACCAATCCGTGTAGTGAACTTCAGATACATATCCAGCTCTCAACAGTTTGTTGACCTCTTCTTCAATAATGCAGTTCTTCTCTGCCCCCGAATGTCCTCTTCTTTTGTTGAACTGGTCGTATGGAGGGATCGACGTTCAATCGGTGCACGATTACTTTTGGGTTTATGCCTTTCAAGTTAGAGGCGTCCCACGCAAATAAATCTACATTACCTCTTAGAAACACGATCATGAATGTTTTGAACTCCCCCAATTTCGATCTGATTCTAGTTGTCTACAAGGGATCTCCTTGTACTAGCTCGATCTGCTTATGGTCTTAAATTGGTTCTATTCGCTCGTGTTTCTGCTTCTACGTCTCAACCTTGCCTGATTCTTCAAACTTCCTTTTTTCACTAACTTCACCCTTTCTCAAGGACAAATTGTAACACCTTTTCGCCTCTATCTGGTCGCACACCACTGCTCCGATCCCATGTCGGTTCGAAAACTTCATCTTCAGATGGTAGGTCGAGACTAACGCCCTGAAAGTCCGGGTCTCCCCAGAATAACATTATAAACGAAGGGTGTATCTACTACAAGAAATTTTACCATCAGTTTTTTTCATTTTGGCTCCTCTCTGATAGATACTGGTAGGTCTATCGTGCCTAGAGACGTGGCCTCGCTTTCTTAGACTTGTACCTCATTAGGTAAACATAACCATACCGTGAGTGATCATCGGTGAAGGTTATGAAGTACAAGTATCCTCCTCTAGCCGGAGTGTTTAATATCACCCTTTATCGCTATTACGGTTATATCTTTCCTAAATATCATACTTAAACTAACCCTTATATCTATATATGTATATATATGCACATAATCGTCTAATCAATATGCATACATAATCTTAACGTCATAACAGGCATAATCAATAACATTATATATATATATACATATCAAACACCACCATACTTTTAAGTCCTCTTTTTACAACCAAAATGTGATTTGCATTTTAACTAACAATAAGGAGAAAACTGCGTATTGGACCGACCTGATTGAATATAGCGGTTGGACCTAGCATTCGATAGGCAGACACCTCAAGATCTATTCTTGAAATAAAATGTCAGCAGAGGAATGAACCTGTAACTCAATAAAAATAATCAGCCCTATCTACATATGTATATCAAATATAGCCCAAACAAGATAAGTAGGCAACATGCATAGAATATAATCAATTTAATCTCAACATTAATCAGCTTTATTACACCACATAACTGACTCGCCATACAACAATCAATTGAACTCTTTTTTTTTTCCTCGTTTGCTTATCAGAATGTGATATAGTGTTTCTCTCATCAAGTCAATCTCACCGTTATGTATGCTCAAGTGAATCTTCTTGACAGCCGGCTCATCAATCTCATTTCACTTCACAGCTCTTTCCACATCACATCATAGCTCTTTTTCATATAATGTCAAATCTCTTTTCATTTCATTTCTTTCTCATATCGCATCATAGCTCCTTTCATTTCATTTCGCCTTACAGGCTTTTCAACAGCACCAAGGGATAATCATATCACAATTATATTCAATTTCCACCACTCTCTCATTTTCACATATCACTCTTGTAAGCAACTAGTAACGTAAAACCATATATCTGTATATTTTTATTTCACATACACAATATCATCAGCAAATTAAATCATCCACCACTCATATATTTTCAGATAAATCAACTTCAACATGAATCACAGATTTATACAACAGTAACACCACAAATAAAGGGAACATATATAGATAATATTATTTATTTACTTACCTTGATCTTATTTTATCTATCCAATAAATAATTGATCATGAAAGTAGCGCAAGGTGCGAGCGGATCGGCCTAGGAACGCGGAAGGGGAAGCGGTGATAATAAAGTGCGTAAATTAAAATAGAAATGCATTAAAATTATAATTCCAAGGGGTGTACCCTTGGAGTTCCCGGGCGATTAATGTAGTTAAAAATAAACGACAATAAGATTAACGGGGCTGATGGTTGAATGAAAACGAGAGGTACAAAAAATTCCAAATCAAAATTACCTCTTTAATTTATTTCGCATCTCCTTTGTTTGATTCGTTCATCCAAGGCTTCAATGCAGAAACCCTCTAAAGTTGCGTCTACACCAGACCGAAATTGGGATCCCTCAATTCCCTTTGCTAGAAGAAGATTAGGGAGAAAATTACGCAACAAGTATGTATTCAAGAGGGGGGTCGGCCAAGTGGAAATTAGGAGAGTAGAAAATTATTTTCTTGTTTTGTTATATATTCATTCATTAGTTTTTCCAAATAACTAATACACATATATACGCCTTGTATGGATGCATTAAAACATGTCTAGGTGCATTTAACCATCCATAAGGTAACAAAATCCTTTATTCCAAATAAAGGATGACTAACATATCACTTTCCAAAGTGAATTTGTTAGTCAATAATTTCCTTTTCTAGCAATTTCCACCAACATAATTAATTGCTTGGGCCGGATTTTAACCAATTAATATACAAGGCCAAATAAATCTTATTAAATCTAATTTAATTAATGTCCACTTAATTAAGTCCATCATATATTTAATCCAATTAAATATATGAGCCCAACAAGCTTTTATTAATTAATAAGTCCAACTTATTAAATAATAAGGGTACATCCAATTAATTTATCTTGGGCTTATCCATCCAATGGATCCCTCTAATATATAAGTAATTCAATTATTACGGAATTATTTCTCAATTTATTCATCGTCCCTATTTAGTGATTTGTATGTGACTCTTTACGTTTACCTTTCAGCTAGACTTGAGCTAGTGTCCAACATTATTATTAATTAACTCCAATTTAAATAATAATTCTTGATCAACCCTTGATCAAAAAAGCCCATCATCATGGGTTGCCGTCTAGAAACAATCCATTGCACTAGAGACTAGGCAAAAATCCATGTGAACTTTTAGGCTCCCGAGTCCATACGGGTATGGTCCTTCCGTCTACCGTTTCCCGGCCTTAGTCTAGGGCTTGGTCAATAGCTTCGGTTCCCATCCTAGACTATGCTTAATACTTGAGATCGTGTTACGCTAAATTGTTCGACATAGGAACCTCTTTTTCCTATTCGGCCAATGACTGTGGCCACAACTTTCTAGAGCGTTAACGCATCTCCAAGTGCATAGGAGATACCCTTGGAACTCACCGTCCTCGCTACATACTTTGAATGTACTAGACAAGGTTTTTGATGATCATGTCTGAGACACGATCACCTCTCGCACAAATCTAAGATACAGTCGTCGCATGAACGTGATTGTCATAATTCCTCAAGGTTGAGGATTACTCCCGTACTATCGATGCTGGGGACGCAAGTCATACCAACCAAGCCTCCAAGGCTTTCACATGAATATCCCTGCGAGTCAGTTCAGTCGATTCGCCATCTAGCCAATCGATCCACTAAGATCGCATAGACGTCCCACGGCTGTCGCCGATGAAACACAACACTTATCAAATGAGTGCAACTCTTAATGCTAGTCTCAGTAGGACTTTCGATGCCAAGTCTCGAGGTCCTCGACTTAGAATATTTTAGACCCAACCCTAAATAGTTGGTTTCATGACTGTCATCCAATACACAGTCAAACTGTTGCACGGTGTTAAGGTGGTTTGTGGGCATTTGTTGTGACATCCAAAAAACATGTGCCAACGACTCATTCCTACCATATTTACCAGGATAATATTGCTTAAATAAAGATTGCTTGAATGGTTCTCATAACCGCTAATCCAATTAGCTTTTGGTCACCCTTTTCAATAATCTCCCACTTGACCCTGAAGTCAATTACTCAAGTTTTTCAGATTAATCTGATTATGAGCAATCCGCAATACCGGCTAGGTCTTATTTGTATACTTTTCATTTCTGCCGATGTCCTGCGGCCCAGCCGCACATTACATCTTTCTATTATCGCTCCAAGCAGATGATGATATCTATGATTTTTCCTTAGACCTTGTGCCACAGCCCAACTGTCATCCCCTAAGATGACTACTGGCGCGGCTATGCTAGTAGCACCCCCAACACTTGGGCGTTGTTTCTTGGTCCTAACTGTTTTTCAATATAACTTTAAAATTACCATATATTCAATTATGACAAGGTTCCTTGTGGTATTCCACTTGGAACCCTTCGAATGTATGCTTATTTTGAGATTAAATACTATTCATATGCTCCTAGAAGTTACTATCGTAATAGCCATCCAGAATCAACTCTCCATTAATGTGTGTCAAGGGCTCTTCTTCAATCCTTATTCAGGTATTAAAGATAGCCCCTCAACAACTGTCTGTTGCCTCGTCAATGTACACTCGATATCCGTTGTTATGCTCAAAAAGCAAAAGCAACATCGGGTTCAGTCCACCGAACAACATTCCATGCTGCTTACAGCAAAGACGTAGGGGATGTTAAACATCTAAGTTCCTCATCAGTCTACCACAACTGAACTTTGGACAGCTTATTCATAGATAGGAATCCAATTTCTATTATGGAGAATTTTATGAATTCGTGTTTTAGACTTCCACAACATCTTTCTATCATTCCAAATGATCAAAGACGTTTAATACCTAAAACACTTGGAACACAATTGAGCTCCCACTGACCTTCTACTTTGTTCTTGATCAAGTCATGTACCTCATGATCTTGTCAAAGAAAGTATGTGGGACGTTCAAGCCCAGTTTGAACTCCATAGCGGATTTTATGGCTCCAAACCATCCGGATCGATGTCCTACATCCCTTCACCTTGTTTGGTTTCAGAAACTCGTACCTTTCAGGCAACCGAAGTTTTCTGATTGTCCTTTGGAGAACTTAGACATGGTCAGTTAAAGTTTCGATTACTAGTGATGTTTGCATTATTCCATGATGAGCTTGTATAAATCAGATTCCGAGTCTAAGATTCCTCCCACTAGTCCTTTACGTATGCAGGACCATTCCTCATACTCAAGACTTTTGTAGGGCACAGGTTTTCCATTCCATAACGAACCTGTATAAATTAAACTCTAAGCCTAATTTCCTCATACTAGTCCTTTAACATATGCAGGACCATTCCTCATATACAGGTTTGCCTATCCATATGAAATATGGTGTTTGGATTGCGACTTATGAAAACGGCCACGTTTTACAACAGGACGATTTTTGGATAGTCCACATCCAAACGACCCAATTAATTTAGTGAAGCACCAATCGAACCATGTCTAAATAAGGTTCGATTTCTTCCTTATCAGAGATAGTACAACATCGTCTCTTTCGAAAGAATTTCACTGAATGAGAATTTCATTCTCATTTTCGGATATTTCAAGAACTCCCACTAAAAACGCACCACCTCGATGCCATCGCGGGGTTTGTCTCAATAACCAATTTGGTTCTCCACCTCAAGTTTAATTCCTTTTAAATTCCCAAAACTCCTTAGACTTGTGAACCTTCTACTGGTATTTGCATATTTAGTAACATACAGATATCTATTTTGGATCCAATCCAATAGATAGCCTTTGAAAAGCATTCTTTGTCCCACAAAGAGCTTTTCATGGCTTTCTTCCTTCTCAGAAAGGATTCATAAGTTAGTAAACTCAAATCATCTACTGTTAGACCTTTTAAATCTACCGACCTACTCATCCTAACTAGAGGGACATGGCCCTAACTCATGCATGCCAGTCTCTGTATGTTATATTCTTGACCATCCATTTGGTCATTTATTTTGAGCATCCATAATCCAATTATGTAGTATGATAATTTAATAACTTAATAGACTCAACAGAATCTTCTATTGATCAGGCTTGCAGTCTAATTTGTCCAATAATTCACTAACAACTTGATCACGCTGGTTTATATAATCGGATACTATTTCAACATGAATACTAACAGCTAAGTTTACTTAATCTTATTGCCTTTCCTGTAATGGCCCAGCCATTCCTTAGCTTTAAAACTACTTGACTTAGCGTGCTATTCCTTTTTATTTCTATAAACCATTTGCAGAAATGCATTTCAAGAGCAAGTGTCCAACACTGGGGAATAAGAATAGTAATCATATTTGCTCAATAAATACCATAGTTGGTAGGAGTTAACGACACTCCCTCTTCTGGCCCTTTGGCACTTGAATGCAAACATCATAAGTAAATTTTGTCAGCCGAACCATTATTCTATTTTTCCTTTTACCCTCCCCAATCAAGGCGATAGGAGCACTCAAAGCTCTTGCAGCGGCTGGCTTTGCTTCATCCTTCTTTCTCATTCAGTATCTGGCACCCTTGACTTTCGCTTTTGAGGTCGAAGCCTCCAAGTCCAATATAGACGACGCAGATTCTTCAATCATTTCCTCCCATTGGTCCAATCACGACTTATGAAATGGTCTTCTCAAGCCCATTTAGAGTTTATGATAAATAGGTCGAAGGAGGGATGAAGGGACTTGAGGGATCACGTCAATGTACATCTCTTTCAAGATCGACATTAAGGTTATCGAGCTCTTCCACAAGGAACAACATCTCAATCCAATGTTTATGTACATACGACCCTCAGTCATCTTGGCTTGAAAAAATGCTTCCATCATGCCATATCCAATATACCGATTCAGTCCCGCATAAATTGATTTATGTGGAGCACTTATTGAACCAACAACGTCTAACCTGTCATACCACTCATGAATCACAGAAATAGGTATGTCGCTGGCGGACCTTGCAATTATCCTTATGCCTTAATCCCAAACGTCAAACGTTCCTTAAGCAAGGACTCTTTTCGCAAGTCAGATGGAAGTGGCTTTTCCATGACACAAGCCTAGGTTCGAAAATTGAGAACAATCCTTCAATTTTTGCAGTTAAAATAATATATTGTGTTCTATTTAAATAAATCTCAAAATAAAAAAAATTGAAAAACGGTATGCTAGACATGCATTCGAAGCGCAAAGCAAAAACAGTAAGTAGATTATAGCAATATTGAGTTGAGTTAAGACTCGATCTTCAGTCATTAACTTCTCTCACTATTTCTACAAAATACCACCACTCTCATGTGGGGTTTCAAAAAATCCTTTCCTATTGGGCTTGGGATCCACAAGCGAATTTGTCATGCCCCGCTTTTACCATTCATATGGAAAAAGCCTTATGGGAGGCATCCGATGCCATTCTCATTCCATGAGATTTTCAAGATCTTTTGCTTCACGTCTTCACATGATCCTGAGAAGTCCAAGCGAATCATGCTACTCGGTGTTAAACCCGACCAATCAACTAATGCATACCTCAATTTTCGCCACTTTGACTCGTGAGACAGGAAATAATGAGTGTATTCCTTTGTCCGTAACAATAATGCAGCTTGCCTACTACTCCAAATATGCCACAACTCGTGAGACCACATTTGGATAGCAGTAGCTTCCTCATCATATTGCTATGGATGGAAGGCCTGGACAGATCGAAACGCCATTTCGATCCAATTCCATTTATAGGCTTAATATTTGTTTAGTATTGAGTTCAACCCATCAATCAAATCACTCCTCAATTCTTGCATCCAACGACTCATGAAACCATTTTGATCCAAGTCCATTTATGGCCCCTAACACTTCAACTTGGTCCAACCAAGTGAGAGTTAATTATGAGTGGTTTGATCATGACCTCATCACATATAAAACATTGCATGCATAAATATCAAATATTTAAAGTACTTAAATAAATGCATCACATGCAATAAACCTAGCATACCCCTGTTGGATGATCACGAGCCCAACCTATGCAACCCACTGAGCCCGCAGTGAGTTATGGTCAGTCTAGGGTGGCCTTATGCTATTACAAAATATTTTACCCATCAACATATAGATGGGCCTTGTGATATCTCTATGGGTCGCCTTCTCCGTGGGCCTCTTCCTTCATAAGCCTTCTTCTCCATGGACCTTCTTTTCCATGCACTTGCTTTTAGAATAAAAAATCTCACAAAAAGTGTCGTATACTACTCTCATTACAATTTAAAAGAAACCCCGATCAGAAGTTGGGAGAGTACATTAGGAGGGAGATAGCAAGCCTAATTATTCCAAGGTTAAAACGAGGAGCAGGGAGAAGATAAAATCACAAGGGTTCACGAGCCCACCCAACAAAAATTGAAAAATATAAATGCTGCCTAGAGCTCCGTGATCATCCATTCACATTCATTCTAGCACATAATAACAATTAATCATGCTAGAACAGAAAATGAACATCCTAAAAGTATTGCGATATCCAATATCACAACAAACAATTATATGCAGAAAATAATAGGCTTAAAATTTACAACTCAATTGGATAATTAAGATTAGTGCATCTAATGCGCGCTAATAAATAAAATAAATTAATTAAGCCTCATGCATCGAATGCACGAAAATACACCAAATTAATTAATTAAGCATCGTTAAATAAATCAAATTAATTAAAGAAATTCAATTCTAGAAAAAATCCAATGTTCTCCAAAATTAAATCAGCAATAATTAACATTTTTTAGAAAATTTGCAGAAATTGAAAAATTTATTTTTTCAAAAAAACAGCTCAGCGATTGGCCTTCAACAGCAGTGGCAGCCCAACGACTGCACAGCAGGCCGCACGCACGCACATTGTGCACTGTCGGTCGACAATGCACTGCTACAGTGCTAATTTTTTTATTTCCACGCATAAAATTGAAATTGAATAATAATGTTTTTTCATAAAATACTTAAAATCATCCAAAATTGCAAAAATTAAGCAAATTAATTTTCTCAGATAGTTGTTCAAGTATAAGCAAAAATTCTGTCATGCTTCAATAGCAATAAAGAACATATTGTCATGCTTATTCACACAATACTATAGCCCCTACATCAAAGCGGGCTCTGATACTACTTCAAAGCACCGTGAGGTGCAAGTGGATCGGCCGGGAACGCGCAAGCGGAAGTGGTGATAATAAAGTGTGTAAATTAAAACAAAAACAAAATAAAACTATAATTCCAAGCGTGTAACTTTGGATTTTCCGGGCATTCGATGTAGTTAAAAATAAACGACAATAAAATTAAACCGGCCTAATAGTAGGAAATTATTTTCTTGCTTTGTTACGTACTCATTCATTAGTTTTTCAAATAACTAATACATATATATACATTGTATGGATGCATTAAAACATGTCTAGGTTCATTTTACCATTCATAAGGTAATAAAATCCTTTATTTCAAATAAAGGATGACTAACATGGCACTTTCCGAAATGAATTTGTTAGTCAATAATTTCTTTTTTTGAAAGTTTCCACCGACTTAATTAATGGGTTTGTGCCGATTTTAATCAATTAAAATACAAAGCCCAATAAATTTTAATTAAATCTAACTTAATTAAAGTCCACTTAATTAAGTCCATCATATATTTAATTCAATTAAATAAATGAATCCAACAAGCCTTTATTAATTAATAAGTCCAGTTCTATAGGAGATACCTCTGTTACGTTTTGACCGGGGACGAATCCTTTTTTTGGAACGCACTGTCCTTGCTACATACTTTGACTACACTATATAAGGTTTATGATGACCATATCTGAGACAGTATCACCTCTCGCACAAATTTAAGATACAGTCATCATATGCACGTGACTTCCATGATTCCTCATGTTTGAGGACTACTCCCATATTATCGGAGTTGGGGACTCAAGTCATACCGAGCAAGCCTCCAAGACTTCCATCTAACAGTCCCCGCGAGTTAGTTTAGTCGATCGACACCTAACCAACCTATCCATTAAGATCGCATAGACGTCCCACGTCTGTCGCTGATGAGACATAGCACTCACCAAATGAATGCTACTCTTAATGCAAGTCTCAGTAGGACTCTCGATGCCCAATCTTGAGGTTCTCGACTAGGAACATTTCAGACCCAACCCTAAATAGTTGGTCTCATGATCACTATCCAATGCGCAATCCAACTGTTGCATGGTTGTTTAGGTGGTCAGGGCATCTGTTGTGACGTCCAAGCAGTGCTTGACGTAATTTGGTAGGCACAACGGATACGTGTTCCAACAGTGAATTCTTACCATATTCCTCGGGACAATATTGCTTAAATAAAGATTGCTTGAATGATTCTCAAAACCGCCAACCCAATTGGCTTTTGGTCATCAATTCCAACTTTCAGTCCTTTCACTTTATTTTCGTATCCTATAATGAGTTATAACGCATACAATTAATATATCGAGAATATCATAATTTTTAAATAGAATATTAAATATTATTCACACAATTTCTAATGATCCTTTACTATTTTATTTCTATCGAAATATAAATTTTTGTTATGGTTCTTCATAATAACTAGACACTCTAGATTTCATTAAAGTACTTATAATTTATCAATTAATTCATAGAGATTCATTTAACCAAACCCCTTATATATTTATAACTATCGCTCTTACAACAACTATCAATTAAATCGTTTAAAAAATCTCATTTTTTCTATTTAATAATTATAATATTTCATATACAACTTTTTAAAATTTATTAAATACAAATTTCGAATATCTTTATAAATTTTCTATCAATTTCGCGCAGCTATGGAATTTAATTAAATACCATTACATATAATTGACAGTTTAGTCAATAGATCAGATGAAATTGAGTAAATTAACCATAGTAATAATTAAATTTTAAATATCTAACAATTTAATTAATCAATTATATCATTTTTATATCAAATGTGATATTTAAATTTACACTAATTTAAATAGCCAAACTCGTAAAAAAATTTTATTAAACACTAAAGCAGATATTATATATTATATTTAATTAGAACACTAATTGAATAATATAATCATAGAAATTAATTAATAATTAAGATGTATGAAATATTACCTACTTGCTCACGGCTCAGCTGAAGACGGGAGAGAAAAGTGTATAAGGTATATGCATCTGAGTGAATCAATTTGATGTATCTGAAATTAAGGCGGTGGGCTACATTTTTAATAAGGTACATGCGGCCCCACTAAGCCACATCATCCTCACTATTTTAATTTTTTTTTTGTTATATTTTTATATTAGTTGTTTATTGTTAATAACTTTTGATAACATTATAGTTTAGTCCCTAGCTTTCTAAATTTTAATTAAAACCTCCGAATATGTTTTAATTTTAATTTGGTCCATTCAAGTTTTAATACAATCATAATTTGAATCTGTAGTTTATTTATTACTTAACTAAGTTTAATAAAAATTTATCAATTAATCCCACAATTATGTATAATAATCTTTGGGGCGTCACAATTTATCCGCTCCTAAAATAATTTCGTGCTTGAAATTTAACTAACTTTCCTGCTTAAGAAATAAATATAGGTATTTTTCTCTCATGTTCTCTTCAACTTCCTAAGTGGCTTCCCTTAGAGAGTGATGACTCTATTTGACCTCCACCATAGGTACTTCTTTATTTCTCAATTTCTTTATACTCCGGTCCAAAATTGTCATTGACTCTCCTACATATGTCAATCCTTGAGATATCTCCATCTATGGCTCATGCAAAATATGGCTAGGATCTCTATTAGAAACTATAGAGGTAGGAATGCCATGTAATCTCACAATTTTTGAAACATATAATTCGGCTAGCTTATCCAATTAATCATTTTGAAGGATTGGCAAAAAATGTGTAGATTTAGTCAATCTATCCACAATCACGCAAATAGCATCATGTTTTTTGAACGTACATGGCAACCCAATGATAAAATCCATAGTAATCTTTTCTCATTTCCATTCAGGTATAGACAAAGGATGAAGCTTACCAGCAGGTGCTTGGTGTTCTGCTTTTACTTGCTCATAAGTTAAACATTTTTCCACAAACTCTGCCACATTTTTCTTGATCGTTAGCCACCAGTAATAGGGTCTCAAATCCCAATACGTCTTGGTACTGCCAGGATGCATAGCATATGATGAGTTGTGCGCCTCGTACATAATTTCCATAAAAGAGATATACAGAATTCTCTTCTGCAACTACTCAACAATCCATACACTTGCTTTAATTCCTTTACAACAGAATTTCCATCTTTGTTTTTCCTTTTCAATATGGCACCAGAGCGGGTGTAACGATACTCTGCTTGCTTCTGCATTCTATTCGTTCCTGTTTTTCTTCACCATTGTCACTTCTTGAATCAAAAATCAACTCAAGAAATGACAGACAAAGGAACCAAGGAAGAAAGAATCTCCACTGATGTGAGACTTCAAGGAAATGATAATCTTGGCGTATCTCTTGTGTCTGCTCCATTGAATGGGAACAACTACTTATCTTGGGCAAGATCCATCAAGATAGCCCTTGGAGCAAGACAAAAATTGGGTTACTTTGATGGGTCGCACGCAAAACCAATAGAAGATAAAGACGCCATTGAGCAATGGCAGAAAAATTATTACATGGTAGTCTCTTGGATATTGAATTCAATATCAAAAGAGATTGCAGAAGCCTTTTTATACACAGAAACAGCAAGGGACATGTGTATAGAACTTGAGATGCGGTTTGGTGAAAGCAATGGACCACTTCTCTATAAAATCCAAAGAGAAATTGCATCCATCTCACAAAACAATTCCAATGTAGCAACATACTTCACAAAACTCAAGAAACTTTAGGATGAATTGGGATCTTTAGATCCCTTACCTATGTGCACTTGTGGAGCCAGTAAAAGAATGTCTGAAAGGAATACCTCTTACCAATTGATACAATTGCTTATGGGCCTCAATGACATATATTACCACGTGAAGAACCAGATGTTACTAATGGATCCATTGCCTTCTGCTGCAAAAGCGTACTGCATGGTGCACAGAATTGAGGAACAGAGATAGGTCAACTCTGAATTTACTGAATCAGAAAAGGAAGGAGTGATGGCCGTGCAGATTTCTGAGACAAAGACACAAGGTAACTTGAGAACAAATTTCAAGAAAGGACTGGCAGTAGACAAAAGGCAACTGCAATGTGATCACTGCAAGAAGAAAGGGCATCAAAAGGAGGGATGCTTTAAACTAGTAGGATATCCTGATAGGTACAAGAACATGGTGGATCAGAGAAAAAGTGGTAGCAGACCAACATATCCAAGGATGACTAATCCAAGAATAAATCAGCAAGTAAAGAGTCTGCAGACAACCATGAACAATGAGCCTGATGTAAATTTTTCATAAATAATCAGGACGGAAATGCTCAGAATCATGCAAGACCAAAATAGCAGCCAGATGAGCTCAAACTTCTCTGATTTCCAGGGTTATGCAGGTGATAATCTTACTGCCTCTGAAATTTAGATTATTGACAGTGGAGCATCAGCCCACATGTGTGCATCTACAACTGCTTTTAAAACCTTTTATAATCTTGATAATGAGGTTTCTGTGAAATTTCCTGATGGAACCAGCCAACAAGTACAATTCACTGGAGAAGTTCATATTGCAGAGAACATCATACTAAAAGATGTATAATATATTCCAACATTCAAGCATAATTTGCTCTCTGTTAACAAACTGTGTAAGGATAATCATCTTAGTGTCCATTTCACAAATGAAACTTGTGTTTTGCAGGACCTTAAGACTAAAAAGATGATTTCTGTAGGTAGACAACGAGGGAGACTTTATGTGTTAGAAAGACAATCACAACATCACATGACAAAAGCACTTAGTTTGAACCTCTCTACCAGTGAAGAAAATCAGCCAGCTGACGTGTGTAATATGAATAAATGTAGGGCTATGTGTAATGAAGCCCTATGGCATAATAGGTTAGGACCCACTAGCCTAGAAGTGTTGAAACATATGAAACTTTGTAACAAGAGTACCATCCAACAGATTGAATGTGAAATATGCCCATTGGCAAAACAACACAGAACTTCTTTCAACCTTAGTGAATCCAGGACAAAATCTGTTCTTGAGCTTATTCATGTAGATGTATGGGGATCTTACAGAAAGTATTTTATCAACAATTATGAATACATGCTCACTATTGTAGATGATTTCAGCAGAACCACTTGGACATACCTGATGGTACACAAATCACAAACACTGTCCAAACTTGAACAATATTATAACATGATACTAACTCAGTTTAATGTTAAGATCAAACAGATCAGAACTGATAATGGAACTGAGTTTATTAATAAGGAATGTCAAGATTTCTTCCATGATAAAGGTATAATACATTAGAGAACTTGCATTCACACACCTCAACAAAATGGTGTGGTTGAAAGAAAACACCAACACCTTCTTCAAATTGCTAGAACCCTTATGTTTCAAGCTAACATGCCTTTAAAATTGTGGACAGAAGCATTAATAATGGCTACTTATCTGGTAAATCGATTACCTACTCAAACCTTGAATTGGAGGACCCCCTATGAGTTACTCCATAAACTGAAACCTTCTTATAATCACTTAAAAGTTTTTGGATGTCGTTGCTTTATCATAAATACATTGCCTTTTAAGAGAAACTTTGAGCCGAGAGCATTAAAGTGTGTTTTTTTAGGATATGTTGATGGTATAAAATGGTACAAAGTGAAGGAACTTAATACAGGAAATATACATGTTAGCAGAGACATAACATTTCATGAAAACACATTCCCTTTTAAAAACTCCAAGGAGGATGGTAGTGACATAGTTTGTCCACTACCTGCCATAGATCAACTTGATGAAAATGAAACCAGTAATGAGCCCCCTCCAGTAACTACTGATATCACAGAACCTGAAGCTGATACTCATGTACCTAGGAGATCTGGTAGACCTACCTAGCTGGATGAAGGATTATGAGTGCTATAACTCAGAAAACTCTTAACATTTTTCATATGTCACATACACATTCTTGCTTTGTGGAAAATCTGTCAAGTATGCAGGAACTAAAAGACTACAGGCAAGCACAGGAGAAGGTTGAATGGAGGGAAGCCATGCAAGAGGAAATCAATGCAATAGAAAAGAACAAGACTTGGAAGGTAGCAGATTTACCTCCTAACAAAAGGACCATTGGGTGTAAATGGTTATATAAGATAAAACTTAATCCTATGGTACTGTGGAAATATATAAAGCCAGATTGGTAGCAAAAGGATACAGCCAAGTTGAAGGAGAGGATTACAATGACTGCTTTGCACTTGTTGCAAAAGCAGTCACTATAAGGCTCTTCTTGGCTGTAGCTGTGGGAAAGAAGTGGCCTATCCACCACCTTGATGTTAATAATGCCTTCTTGCATGGCACACTTGATGAAGACATATATATGGAGCCTCCTCAAGGCTATAAGATCCCACAAGGTAAAGTATTGCAACTGGAAAAGTCATTGTATGGCCTAAAATAAGCATCTAGAAAGTGGAATGAAAAATTCACCAACAAAATAAGAGAATTTGATTTTGAACAATGCAATCATGACCACTGCTTGTTTGTGAAAGGCACAAATATAAATTTGATTGCATTACTGGTTTATGTTGATGACATATTAATCACTTCTGCCTCTGAAAATTCCATAATCAGTGTCAAGGATTATTTAGATGAATTTTTTACAATGAAGCACTTGGGAAATGCTAAATATTTCCTGGGACTTGAATTGGCTTGTTCTACTAAAGGTTTAGTGGTCACTCAGCACAAGTATACTCAAGATATTGTTAAGGATGTTGGACTCAGTAATGGTAAGCATGTTACCACTCCATTACCTCCAGGACTGAAACTTGCAGTAGATGCAGGGGCTGCTCTCACTGACCCGTCCAGGTATAGAAGGCTTGTTGGCAGGTTGTTGTACTTGAGCTTCACAAGACCTGACCTATGCTACACTGTACAACAACTAAGCCAACACTTACAACATCCTTGTGAAACGCATTGGGAAGCTGCTATTCCTGTTGTCAGATACTTGAAGGGCAGCATCTCCACAGGTTTGTACTTCTCCTCAATTACTGATTTCTCACTTAAAGTTTCTGTGATGCAGATTGGGCTGCATGCCAAGTGACAAGATCATCAGCTGAAGCTGAATACAGAAGCATGGCCACTACCACCTGTGAAGTAACATGACTGGTCTATCTTTTGAAGATTTATGCATTGAAGCCAAGACCCCAATTCCTTTTTATTGTGACAATAAAGCTGCACTACACATAACGACAAATCCAATCTTCCATGAGAGAACAAAACACCTTGAAATAGACTGCCATGTGGTGCGAAATAAATTCAAAGAGTGACTAATACAACCAAACTTATGTGATGTCAAAGCAACAAGTTGCAGACGCCTTCACAAAGTCATTATCTTGCAGCTCTTTTCTGCATATAAGATCCAAGTTGTCCTTGGTCACTCTCAACCCAAGTCTAACTTGCGGGGGGGGGGGGTGATAAAATCTATGATCAAGCTACCTACTTCCCACTGGAACAGCCCTCACGAACAGAGGAAGAAGAAGAACAGTAGTTAGTAGACTTAGTTTATTTTTCTATCTACAGAAATCGTGTTTCTAGAATAGCACTTTTTATGTGGTTATTAAGTAAAATAGCAACTCAGTGGTTGTTATAGTTAGTTGGGCTCCTTTTTTTATATAAGGGACGTTCATTCCCTTTCTTAAAAGAGATATACAAAATTCTCTTGTGCAACTACTCAACAATCCATACACTTGCTTTAATTCCTTTACAACAGAATTTGCATCTTTGTTTTTCCTTTTCAATATATTTGTATATGTTAGCTATATATTATATCCTAGTGTAAGTCAATTATTTAGTGATTTTAAATGAATTTTCTTCGGGATAATTTTATTTTTCGTACGCCAAAATAAACCCCTTTTCAATTTTATCCTATTAAGCCTATTACTCCAGCCTCTCCAAGCTCATCTGGGATCTTAGTTGCTGACGACGGGACCGCTTGCCTCTGATTCAGAAACTCAAAGCGAGTGGAAGAGATTTCTTGCCCACAGGACCGATTGTTTTTTATATTCTCTGTTTTGCTACTAATTTGATTTCGGGTAGCTTTAGATGGGTTCGTCGTTCTGGTAATTCTATAGAGCATTTCTTCGCCTAGTCGGCTTTGGGTTTTCTTGTGGGTGGTTCTGTTGTCCTCCCCGCAGCTCTTGGCTTGTTGTCTTCGGACATTTCTCATTAATGAAGTTCAGTCAAATAAAGTAAAAATACAAAAAACTCCCTTGTGATATCTCAAATGAGCAAGTTATCCCCTTATAAAAAAATAAATAGCAATTTACCTCTCTGTATTTTTTAATATACAATAATTTACCCACCTATGATTCTTAAAATGAAGCAATTTACCTCCTTATACAGGGAGGTAAATTGCTTCATTTTAAAAAGTATAGGGGATAAATTACTATATTTGTTTATAGATGGGTAATGTGCTCATATTTAATATCATAGGGTAAATTGCTATACACCCAAAAAAATAATAATAATTAGATGCTAGTGTAAGTCAATTGATTTAGTGCTTTTAAATGAATTTTCTTCCATTTGTTTATTATGTTGAGGTGTATTTATTTGAACAAAATAGAAATATTAATTGAGAAGATTAAGAGGGTATTTGGGTAAATTTTTTAAAAATATTTTATAAGCTCCTACATCTTATAAAATATTTTAAAAGCTTATAAAATGTTGGATCTTATTCTAAAAATGAACTTCTAAAGTGTTTGGATAAAATAAGATGTTAAAGCGTATAAGATGAGAAAATATCTTATAAGATGTAAGGGTGTTTGGCATAATAAGGTCCAAAATACTTTAAAAAAATTATCAAATACTTTGTTAAAGTTTATAAACTCTTAAAAACATCTTCTGCCAAACACCCTCTAAAATTAAGATAGAAATTATAACGGAACTAAAAATTAAACAGAATGCATTTCCAGTTAACAGAAGAATATAAATATGGCTAACATTGCAACATTTTTGGGCTAATAAATTCAGCCTATTTTAACAAAATATAGAACTTAATTAAAAATCGATAAACGAGGGGTTAAAAATGAAATAGCCATATCCTGTAGGACCAACTTTGTAATTTTGCTTGGAAAAAAAACACAATTCTCCGATCGGCTTTTTAATTTACCAAAAAGTAAAAATTAAAAATATTAGGATTCCCATTATATATATATATATATATATAAATATAAATGACCAACTTGCTGCAAAATAGTACTATTTCATATAACTCCAATTTTGTCCATGCATGTAATGAGGTGTATAAGGTCTAAATCATTTTAATTTTATGTTTCATAATAGAAATATATTTTTTATATATGACATGTGCTTATATGGGATTTGGTAATGGAGTATATTCTATCTCTTGGATCAATGTGCATATATATATGCGATTTGGTAATGGAATATTTGTCTTCTTGGATACTTAATGAAAATAATTAATAATTTGATTTGGCACAGTTAATTTAATATATTTAGGGAAGGAGACAATGAAGATTTTTTTATGGAAAAGAATTCAAGGACAGCTGTGATATTGAAAATATTTAAAAGAAATTTTGAAAAAAAATAAAATATCTATTACACTCCCTGTTATATGTAAAAAAATTAAAAAAACTCCCTGAGATCAAAGAATGTAGCACATGTGGGGTTGACTGCAAGTGAGTTTGTAATTATATTTTTTTGATAATCACTACAACAAAATAGGATATCAGAGATGGAATTTTGTTTCAGAGACGGGAAATTCAATCAACTATGATTTTCGTCTATGAAAATAAGCGACAGAAAGTCTGTTGCAGCATTATGTGGCTAAAAATCCAGTAGCTAAATAGTAGACACGAAAATATTTTGTCTCTAATTCTGAGACCGAACATTGATGTCGCTGACTCTATCGACAAACAACAATAAAGTTTTAGAGTAACCCGTCTCTGATTTTCATAGATTATCTTCCTGATTCCATCGATAAAGAGAAATACTTTCTGTCTCTGAAGGGAAAGTTTTTGTTTGTTAATTATGTCTCTAATCCGTCTCTAATTTTTTTTTTTACAAATTTTTTTTAATTTCTATACCTAAATTAATATTTTGCTCATTATCTTATCAAATACATCCAATCAATACAAAAAAAATCTGAATTTTTTAAATCAACAACAATAAACAATAACAAAAAAGATACTCATAATACAAATCAATAATAATATAATTGATGTCATTGTATCATCCAAATACTACCAGATAATATCAATTTCTATAATCCCAACGCAACAAAAGTAAGTCAAAATACAGCCCAAATCAACACAAACTAAGTCATAAACAACCAATAGAAAGAAAAAAAAAAAAAAACTAATGATATTCTCTGGAATGTCTAATGTACAAACCCACCAGCAAATTGATGGTATGCTTTGTGTATCCCACATCTTGAAGTAATTAACGAACAAATTCTTGTAGGTTTGTCTTCCTCTTTGTAGCCTCTTCCTCCCTCATTCGAGCTTCTTCAAGAGCAATTTCAAGCAATTTTTTATTTTCTTCTTCTCGTCTTGAAAAATTTTCTTTCATCTTTGTAGCATTAGAGCGCATATCATTGACAACTTTTGTTAACTCATTGAGCTTCTCCTTGTTAGAATATTTTAACATTACAATCATTGTGGTCCATGTGACATAAAGTGTAAGAGTGCACATTAAGGATATTTTATGGTGGTAATTGAAGTCTAACTTTGATGGTTAAGTTAGCATTAAATTGGATTACAACCAAGGATCAAGATATCCTCTCCTCTACCTCATAAAGAATTGAAAAGGTTGGACTAATGGTTGTAAAAAAAAAAAAAAAAAAAAGGTCTTACGTAATTTCATAGTCTTATATACACTTCTAACCATTAAGAAGAACTGAAAGGAGAGGCTAGAGGGGATAATCTACACTTAAAGAGTTCTAGGTGATCTGCAAGTAACTTCAAGTAATGGATCAAGGTAAGAGTTTATGTTTATGTGAAAATTATAATTTGTCAAATTCTTGGGTATTACAGAATTTATTTGATTTCCATGTACAAAAATTAAATAAAAATTCAATAAAAAGTTTTACACTCCTCAGATGTGTTAAGAGTAGAATTGCCTAAACTTACACATATAAATGACGAGCTACTTTCAAATTCATATAAACGTCCTTTACAATAACCTCTAATTGTATCATCTCACAACCTTAGGACAGAGTATACAGGTCATCAAGCATTTAAAACATCATCATCAATGTGACATTGTATTTCATATTCTTTCGTTCAATATTCCAGAAAAGAGTGAGACAATCGTAATTTACGAATCCAACCCCTGACCTCTCCAGAATATAATATTATATAATATATATAATTTAATAAATTTTAAAGTAATATATAAATACTTTTTTAATAGTAAAATTTACTTTACATGTAAATATATAATTATATTAATATTTTTTAATATAATATTTTTAATTACATAATTATATTAATTCTTAAAAAAATGGCGGTGACAGCTTTGCCTGCCCTCTTCATCCCTGGGCAACCTCAACGAGGGCGACCACCCTCGTTGCTCCCTCGCCCATCCATCAAGACGCCGTCGCCCATGGAGTGGTTGATTATTATTTTTTAAAATAATATTTTAATTTTTATAAATTATTATAATAATATCTATAATATAATTGTATCCAGTGGTCGTTTAACTCATTTTTTAAAGTCACGTAGGACTAAAAATCTCTAAAAAATATTTAATTGATATGTCATGTCATTTTCTGAATAAAAATAAAAAATTTGAGCCATCAAGAGCCTAATTTCATTAATTTTAAAATATAGTGCATAAAAATTAGACATAATTATCGAATCAAAATGAATATTGAGCATATACATTGAACGGACCAAAAAAAGAAATTTTTTCCATTTAAAAATATAAATTTTATAAATTATTGGTATACTTTAATTAAAATTTATATAATATACAATAGAAATATAAACTTTTTTATCATATATATGGAGGCATTTTTAGTTATTGTCCTTTAAAAAAGAGGTTCAAGTCAATCGGAATGCTATGTGATTTATTAATTATAATATAAGAATAATTTTTAATGTTTAAGTTTTCACAAGGGAGTTTTTGATATTTTTCTATACCAGAGGGATCACGACGAATTTAACTCCTTTTTCATGTTACTATAGAAAATGAAAGAATTAATATGTAGTAAATTTACCTAATGAAATAATTAAATTAAAACAAACAAACCTTTATCGCTAACGGAGGCCATTGATTAATATCAACTCCATTTCAAAATATGTATAGCATGCATTATTAATTGTTATATTTCTTAATATGTAAACCTTGATTTAGCATCAAACTGTATATAATAGTATAATTGATGAGTGTTTTTATTTTCAGGTATATACGACGGTAAAGTGGGTAATGGTTGAGTTTATGTGCAATCCAGACGTGATGAAGAAGGCACACAAGTAACCAAATGAAGTCGTAGGATTGAACAATGTAGTGGAAGTGTTTCATATCCCAAAACTAGTCTATTTGGACGTTGTCATATAAGAAACGCTTCGCATACACACAATAGGACCCTTCTTAACCGCAAGAACTCCTAGCCAATCTTGCACAATGGGAGGACACTATATCCCAAAGGATTCTGTGATTTTCGTAAATATCTGGTCTATTCAAAGGGACACACTTGCTTGGGATAATCCGTTAGAATTTACACCCGAGAGGTTTTTAGGTAATTATAGGAAATAGGATTTTAATGAAAACAATTTTAATTATATTCCGTTCGGATTAGGAAGAAGAATTTGTGCTCGACTACAACTAGCAGAGAGAATGTTGAGCTATGTGTTGGCTTCACTTCTGCATTCATTTGATTGGCAGTTGCCAAAGGGTGAAATAATGGACGTAGAGGATAGATTTGTGGTTGTGTTGAGGAAAAGGACTCCGTTGGTTGCTATCCCTAGTCCTAGGTTGTCCAGTAAGAATCTGTATGTGTAATTTCATATTCTACTTATGTTGGTCTAGTAATTAGTGTATGTATAATCTTTATTATCCAGCACAATATTGAACATGTTATGAATGAATACGACGCTTCTTTGATTCCACAACGTAAGTCTGCATTTCTATCTTGATTTTTTCCAGAAATTTGTCGGGATAATTCTATTTTTGGTTCCTAAGTAATACCATTTATTTGATTTGAACTTTTACATAATCACCATTTACACTTTTGATCCCTAATTGGCTTTCTTTTTTTATGATTTTGTCATTTATGTCAATTGAATGTTAACTCAAATGAAATTATTTCTTTTTTCGTGCCTCTTTCCACAGCCTCACGTGTTCAACCTGTGCGTTTTTCGACTTGATTTAATGGTGTATTGACATAAATGATAAATATATATATATATACACATAGGGACTATAAGTGCAAACAGTGATTGTTTAGGAATTCATGAAATTGACTAAATAGTATTATTATGGGACCAAAAGTACAATTCTGCGGTCTTTATCTTATTTCAATATAACGTTGTATTTTTCTTTTTCCCTAAGAAGTTTCAATTATACCCTTCTCTTTCATTTGGTGAATTAAAACTTTGGTTAGAATTTGGTCCGTAGAAAACACCCTTAATTATGTAAGTTTCAATATCTATTTTACTCGAATGAGTCTCTTTTGTACTGATTTGTTTTGTTTTCTTGTGATGAGAAAAATTACATAATTACTGAAATAACCATATATTTTTAAGTATTATTTTATGTCTCTCTGATTAATTACATGGAGCCCACTGTACCAAGAAAAGCAGCGGCGGCAGCAGACGGCAGCAGGCTTTACAGGAGGTGACTTGACTCATTTCCATTGGAGCCACGTGTTGTGTACACAATGGGTATCGTACGGCTATAAATAGCCTAATTTATGATTATTCAAATACGTTTTATCACATCATTTTTACCGCCCTTTTGTGATCTCATTCGACCTCATTTTAATCTTTTCGACCCCACTTTTTTGACTTAAGCATCGGAGGGCCATCACCGAGGGCTACTCGGCTAGTCTCACGTTTACTTTGTTCTCAGGATCTCCTAACAGGTAGTTCGAAAGAAGGATTCAGCGAGCCAACTTAGCGATCCGATCCCGATTTCGCACGACCTACATCATCTTGTATTGTAACTTAGGGTATCATATAAAAATTATCAGAAACGGTCTCTTATTCGAAATTACGTAAGCGTGAAATACCAAAAATTACATTATTGGACGCTTAATTTTATCAGCAAAATGGATTTGATTCCCATATAAAAATATCCTTGCACAGCTTGTCTCCGTCCTCTTCGATATTTAATGAAAATAATTAATAGTTTGATTTGACACCATTAATTTAATATACACGGGGAAGAAATAATTAACATGTAGAAGATGTACCTAATCATATAAATATATGAATACGAACAAAACTTTAATTAGTTTTGTGAATTCAATGACTTTACTAATAATTAATTAGGGAAAAGTATTATTTTAGTCCGCTAAGTGTGTTTAATTTTAATTTTAGTCCGATAACTATATCCATTTTTGTTTAGGCCCAGTAACTTACGAAATTGCTTACTTTTAGTCCTCTGGCAGATTTTCGGACAATTTTACCCCTATAAGTGCATATGGATTAAAACTGTTTTTCAAAGTTGCATAGGCGTAAAATTGTCCGAAAATCTGCCAGAGGACTAAAAGTAAGCAATTTCGTAAGTTACTGGACCTAAAGAAAAATGGACATAGTTATCGGACTAAAATTAAAATTAAGCATATTTAGCGGACTAAAATAATACTTTTCCCAATTAATTATCAAACAGTTCGAAAGAGAATCTTCTGCACTGATTTGTTTTGTTTGGTTTTCTTATATTAAATGCACATGAGATTTTCTTTCAAACAACGAGGGGTATTACATAAAAATTATTAGAAACCTCTCTTATTTGAAAGTATGTAAGCGTGACACACGATAAATTATATTTTTGATCTCTTAATTTTGTTGGCAAAATGGATTTGATTCCCATATAAAAGTATCCTTCCACAGCCGGTCTTCGTCTTCTTGGATATTTAATGAAAATAATTAATAGTTTGATTAGACAGAATTAATTTAATATATAGAGGAAACAAAATACTTAACATCTTAATCAAATAAATATATGAAAACAAACAAAACTTCAATTAGTTTTTTTGTATTAATAACTTCACTAATAATTAATTATCAAACAATTGAGAAAGATAGAAAATAATTCATATTTAGCACAAACCTTATCTTTTAGTACAAGCTATATTTTTCCCTAAATCTAGCAACAAGTGAGCAACACATGCCAATTTCCATTAGTGTCTAAGAGCTGTACTATTAAAAAAAATATGGCATCCAGTCTAATTACAACAGGTACTCATATATTTGTTTCTATAGCTACAAAAATAGTAATAACTTTTCAAAATTTATACCTCTGTAGCTAATTTTTGTTATAGTTGTTTTAATTTTATGAACTATTTTCGAAACCTATATCTCTGTAGTTAATTTTGATTACAGTTTTTTCAATTTCTGTAGCTATCTTATGACAATAAATTTGTTTAGCTGTTTCTGTAGGTATATAATATATGTACATTTTGTACCCAAGTTTGTTTCAATAATGACGAAATATCTATTACAAACATATAATAATTTTCACATTCTTAATACTACGAATTTTCTATTTTTATATGGGTAAATTACAACGACCTTCCTGAAGTTTGGCATGATTACGAATAACCTCTCGTTTTTTGAAAAATTACCAATACCCCCCTGATTTTAACGGCCGTCTAATAATTAGCCCCAATCCATTAGATTTTCATCTATTTTTATGGTGAACTGATCAAAATGCCTTATGGATTAAAAATTATAATTTTATTTATTTTTAAAAAATTATTTTTTTATGGATTAAGTGGATAATATTTTTTATAATTTTTAAAATTTTTTCATCCATCCCGTTCGATGTTTTTATAAGATTTTATTTTCTTAAAAAAATAAAACAGTGAGGGCAAAGTTGATAATTTCACACCTCCATCCAAGGATTACATAATTTCATCAAACATCAGAGGGGATATTTGTAATTTTTCAAACAACCAAAAATAATTGTAATTATGTTAAACTTACGGGAGGTCAATCGTGATGGGTGTCGAGACCATACAAAATAATTCCTACTAACACTTTGTAGGAGTGGGAATAGGGTCGACTCCACAGGAACCGGTGTTAAGTTGATTTCAAAAAAAGAAAATGATTGGGGGAATTTTGATTGGTAAGAAGGAAAATTACAAACTAAATAACTAGAAAGCAGTTAAAATTACCTGACGAGAATATGAGAGAGAGCTTTTCCGGTTAAGGTTAGGATCATGCTTGATTCTTGTGAGTTGATCATTAAGGCAAAAATAACACTTGTATAAACAAATAAATCAGTTATGGTTGTTGGTACGACCAAATAACCTTACCTTTCCTTATCTTTTCGTCAACCAAGGTACGACCGTTGGCTAGATCCCCAATTAACAGACAACCCTGAGAACGTCCACAAGATTTAATCTATTAATAGAATTAAGAATTAGAAAGGCCTGATTCTAATTAACAAATTCCTACGAGGATAATTCGTTTAAATTAGATCATTCATACCCCATAACACAACTAACTACTTTGACATAATTAATTATGCTATGTTGCTACTGAGCATTGAACTAAACAAATAATTACACAAATTTGTAAAGTTCTATTAGCTAAGCAAACCTTCTTGATAATGAACAATTGGCCATATTATTCATAAATAAGATGTTTGTAATAAAGACACAGAGAATAATATGAATACTTATTGAACAAGTGTAAAAAGAACAGATTAGATCTCACAACAAGTTACGAATCAAGCAATCACCATAACTTTAACTAGAAAATAAAGAATTTAGCCGGACATGTTAATGGAAGAACACACTAAGAAATGGAATTCCATTCACTCCGGCAATAAATTAAAACTAAAAGAAAGAGTATGAAAGTGAAGTAAGCTAATGAGAATAAAGTATTCCTATTCAATTCCAAGTTGTCCTACAAATGAAGGAATCCTCCTTATTTATAATAAAAGTCTCCTACAAATCTAGACGTAGGGGGAATAAGTACATGATTAGTTCTAAAAGAAGTAAATAAATCATAAATATCATATTTAAAGGAGTCCTTTCCAAATTTACGTACACCATATTTTTATTTTGCGGAAATCACGCTTCCTTTTTTCATCCGAGTTGACCAATCACTAAGCGTGGGCACGTTTAGTCAATTCCGCAGAAATTGCATTGAAATCTCATTTTCCCTTTTTGATGTCCTCAATATCCGTTTTTGACTTGAGTTTTGCCACATTCATCTCACATTATCACTTTTACTGAATAAGCAATAATTTCATAAGATTAGGAATATTTTAGTTCAAAAAGAAGAATTAAACTACTATAAAATCGTGACAATTTGCAAAGTTATCAAATCGTAATTCACTCTTTTTATATAGATAGCAATAAAATATCTTAGAGCCACTATTGTTGCAATGGAAGTGGAGATTTTGTAGTGACATGTACATAAAAAATGCTATTATCTATTACTTAAAAATTAAAGAGAATGCATTTCCAGCTATTAATGGGGCACATGTATTTGACTGGAAGAATATGAATATGGCCAACATTAATTGCAACATTTTTGGGCTAATTAATTCAGCCTATTTTAATAGAATATAGGATTAAATTAAAAATTCATAACGAGGGGTTAAATATGAAATAGCCATATCCTAAAGGACCAACTTTGTAATTTTTCTTGAAAAAACACAATGATCTGATCGATTTTTTAATTTACCAAAAAATAAAAATTAAAAATGCTAGGATTTCCATTATATATATGACCAACTTCGTGCAACATAGTACTTTTCTATGTAATTAGGTGAATAAAGTTTAAATCAATTTTTATATTTTTATATTTTATGTAATTAAAAATGTTAGGATTCCCACTATATATATGACCAACTTGGTGAAAAATAGTACTATTTCACATAACTCCAATTTTGTCGATGCATGTAATTAGGTGTATAAAGTTTAAATCATTTTTTATATTTCATAATAGAAATATATTTTATATGTATGACATGTGCGTATATGGGATTCGGTAATAGAATATAGTTTGTCTCTTGGAACTTGAAGCCTGAGGTTGAATGTGTATATATATATATGCGATTTCTAAACAAAATATATTCGTCTTCTTGTATATTTAATGAAAATATTAATAGTATGATTTGACAAGGTTAATTTAATATATTTAAGGATGGATATTTGATGAAAATAATTAATAGTTTGGTTTGACATGATTAATTTAATCTATTTAAGGATGGATATTTAATAAAAATAATAAATGGTTTGATTTGACATGGTTAATTTAATATATTTAGGAAAGAAGATAATGAAGACTTTTTCATGGGGAAAAATTCAAGAATTGATGTGATATTGAAAATATTTAAAAAAAATTTGAAAGAAATAAAATATTAATTACACCTCCTGTGATATGGAAAAAATTAAAAAAACTCCCTGAGGCCACAGAGTGTAGTACAATCGCGTTGACTGCAAGTGTGGGTCCTAGAATTCAATAACATGTATAGCTATTTTATTAGCCAAAGGTGAATATTGGGGAGTTTATTCATTAACAATACCAGATTTGCATTATTCACTAAGACAATTTGAATCACATCATCCTCCCTTACCGGGCCTTGGTAGTTTTAGTTTATTACCGTTCTTAGATTTCTACTTCATTTTTAGACAAAATAAATCACAGGTTTCATCTATATTCCTAATGAGTAAAACACAACATTATTCATTACAATCATTTATAAAAGGTGATAAAATATCCTTTTGCCTGGTCCTAGTTAGAACCCCATTTGAACTTACACAAAGTTAGTGAGAACTAAACTAAGTAGTCTTGAAACCCTTATAAAGAAAAAATGGTAAGTCCTCTATAACTTGTTTAGATGTTACATATCAATAGCTTTTGTATACTAGTTCATATTCTAATAGGTATTAAATCACACTCCATTATATCTATGCCATAACCCTGATTTAAACAAGCACTGCACGCAGCAGACAATATTTATAAATCATGACCAAGCGATTAATTAAAACATGGTCAATATGAGGAAACACTCTAATGGATCAAATGCCTGGTGCCAACACAACTATCAAATCATACCTTTTCGAACTTCACTAGCAAACACTGAACTGTTAACAATCAAGATCGTTCTTTCCTTTTTGCACTTTAGCCTTCATCCTCTGCAGGTATGGATCTCTATCCCGTGGATCTTTAATTTTATCCTTGAGAATGGGCTTTACTTGTATGATAGCCAGTAGAATATCATCATCAATGCTAAAGTGTACATCCGTAGCTCTGAGGGCAGTTAAATACTCCATATTATAGTAGACCATACCTGCAAGTTGGTCCACCGTCTTTCTACTCAAAGCATTTGCTATAATGTTTGCCTTTCCGGGATGATAGTCAATGGAACAATCATAGTCTTTCAAAAGCTCCATCCACCTTCTGTGCCTCAAATTTAACTCTTTCTATATTGGGATATATTTGAAACTTTTGTGATCTATAAATATTTGAAATGTCTCCCCATACTGGTAATGCCTCAAGATCTTCAATGTATGTACTGTGGCTGCTAATTCTAGATCATGCATTGGATAGTTCATCCCTTGTAGCCTTAACTACCATGAAGCATAAGCTATAACTCTCCCATCCTGCATCAAAACACACCCACGTCCTTGTCATGAAGCGTCAGTAAATACCACATATCCTCCATCCTCAGACGGCAAAGCAAGAATAAGTGTTGAGGTAAGTCTCTTCTTCAACTCCTCAAAACTCTCAACACATTTGTCATTCCAACTAAATGGTGCATTCTTTTTCAACAAACTTGTCAGGAGTTTCGCGACTATAGAGAAATCCTTCACAAATCTTCTATAATAACCAACTAATCCCAGAAAACTTCAAATTTTCGACATATTGTTAAGTGGATCCCATTCTAAAATAGCCTTGAATTTTGCCGGATCAGGTTGCACCCCTTCTTTTGAAACAACACGCCCTAAATAAAAGCAATTTCCTCAATCCAAAACTCACATTTGTTGAAATTTAGCGTACAACTATTTCTCTCTTAAAATTTGTAAAGTCGTCCGTAAATGTTGTTCATGTTCCTCGTGACTACTGGAATTCATCAAACTGTCATCAATAAACACAATCACAAATTGATCGAGGAATGGTTGTAACGTCCTGCTCATCAGAGACATGAAAGCTGCAGGGGCATTCGTCAACCCAAATGGCATAACGACAAATTCATAGTGGTTATACCTGGTCCTGAAAGTTATCTTTGGGATTGACTCATCTTCAATCCGCAGTTTCCAATACCCTAACGTCAAATCAATTCTACAGAAAACAGTGGAACCCTTTAGCTGATCAAGCAAATCATCTATCTGTGGCAGAGGGTGCTTGTTCTTGATTGTGATTCGGTTCAGTTGTCTATAATCGACACATAATCTCATACTTTCATCCTTCTTGTTTACAAATAATACTGGTGCACCCTAAAGTGAAATGCTAGGTCTGATAATTCCTTTGTCCAATAACTCTTCTAATTGCTTCTTTAATTCTTTCAATTCTGATAGAGCCATTCTATACGATGCAATTGAAATAGGTGCCGCCTGGGAATAGTGTGTATTTCAAAGTATACTTCTCAATGAGGTGGTAGTCCAAGTAATTCATCAGGATAAACATCAGGAAATTCTCACCACTGGAACGTGTAATACATCCGAACTAACTTTCATGGTATCGTATACACTACCTAAATATGCTTCACACCCTCCTTTAATTAAATTAAGAGTAGTCATAGCAGAAATTAAACAGTTAGGTATCACCTTTTTTTCTCCCATTATAATCATCTTCATCTACCCATCGACTTCTACCATCACCTATTTTGCTTGACAATCCAATAAAGCATGATTAGTAGGTAACCAGTCCATCTCTAGAATGACATCAAACTCTCTAAGGTTTATTACAACCAAATTTGAATATAGAGTGACACCCTCGACTACTATTGGGCAAGATTTCACCACCGTATTCACTAATACAATCCCACTAGCTAAATATGCTTCACACCCTCCTTTAATTAAATTAAGAGTAGTCATAGTCCAAATGGTTCTATATTAGCATGCACACGAGATGCAAAACCATGTGATATAAGTGGACAAGTGGATCCTGAATCAATCAACACATGTGCACTAGAATCACAAATAGAGAAGGAACTATTGATAACCTCGGATGCCGTAGGAGCTTGTTCTTTTATAATTGCATACATCCTCGCTTGTGGTTGAGGCTGACTACTTTGTCCTGTTGATGTCATGAAAATGTTCCCACTACCTCGACCACCTCTACCTCGTCCTCTACTCGTCCCTGTTCGTTGTGAGCTTTCCCCCACACTGCTCAACCCTGAAGTCTAAGGTCCTCTGGTATTATCTCTCCATGTAGGACAGTCCCTGACAATATATCTTGACTGATGACAACGATAACATAAAATTGGTTGGGCTCCTCAACATTCACCAGTGGGTCTCCTACCGCAATTGGCACAAGAAGTAATAGATCTTTCACTAAACGATCTGGCTGGACCTTGTCTTCCTCCAAATCCAACAGAAATATGCCCGCCTCTACTCGAAAATACTAAAGCAGACCTGCTAGTCTGACCCACTCCTTAGCCTCTATACCAACCCCTCTATGAACCAGAACCCCTAAAGGAAACTGCATCACTTTGTCTCGATCTAGAATTCAGGTTACCTGTCAATTTCTTCCGTTTAGCTTCAGTAGAACTCCTTTCAATGGATGTCTCTTCTGCTCTTAGTGCCGCTTCCAACAACACACCATAACTCAGTGGTTTAACTGCCATTTTCTCCCGAATCTCGAGTCTCAACCCTCTTTCAAATCTGTCTCTCCTCAATTCATCGGTACTCACGTCTTTTGGAGCATATTTTGTCAATCTCACAAATTGCAACTCATACTCAGCAACAGATAACTGATTCTACTTTAGTTCAAGGAATTCAACTTTCTTACGATTTATGTAGACCAGTGGAGTATATTTGTCAGCAAATTCTTTCAAAATGTCATTCCAAATCAAGGTGATGGGTCGATTCTTGCTCTCCGGTACTGTTTCCCGCCAATCTAAGGCATCTTTCTCCAATAAGGACAACGCATACCTCAACTTTTGATCAATTCTTTCCAAAACCCTTTCCGTGTTTCTCAACCATTCTTTTGCTTCAGCAGGGTCAGTTGTACTTGCAAATACCTTCGCCCACTGTCTCCTCATTATTTCATAATTTTTATCAATAATTGCATCCTATGGTTGGGGTTGTGGCTGTGGAGCCATCCTCTGCATCATTTCTAGAAACTTTGCATAAAAGGGTTTATCTCCGGTTGTGGGGCATTTCTATTTTGGGTTTTTAACCCTAATGGATGCATGATCATGACCCCGCATAGACTCTAATGACTCAGTTGGACCAGCAGCTTTTCACCTAACCCTACCATCCTATATGAAATGCACACATGTAAGTAGACTCCTAATATATACCTTACGTGTAATATTACATTTCATCTACTATCCCTAGGAAATCTAATCCCTGCTCTGATACCACCTAATGCAGCACCCTCTATCGCTACTATGGTTATATTTTTCCTAAACATCATACTTAAAGTAAGCCCAGTATCTATCTATATATATATATGCACATAATCGTCTAATCAATATGCACACGTAATTCTAACGTCATACCAGACATAATCAACCACAACATTATATATATACATATCAAACACCACAAAGTAATCCATCATAAGTAATTCCCACACTTTTAAGTCCTCTTTATACAACCAAAATGTGATTTGCATTTTAACTGACAATAAGGAAAATACTGCGTACTAGCCGGACCTGATTGAATATAGCATTTGGACCTAGCCTTAGACAGGCAGACATCTCAAGATCTATTCCTGAAAAAAAAAATGTCAGCAGAGAAATGTACCTGCAACTCAGTAAGTAAAGAACCAGCCCTATCTACATATTTATATCAAACATAGCCCAAACAAGATAAGTAGGCAACATGCATAGAGTATAATCAATTTAATTTCAACATAATCAGCTTTATTGCACCACATAGCTGACTCGCAATACAACAATCAATAAAACTCTTTTTTTTTTCCTAGTTTGCTTACCAGAACGTAATATAGTGTTTTTCCCATCAACTTAATCTCACCGTTATATTTGTTCAAGTGAATCCCCTTGACAGCCGGCTCATCAATCTCATTTCACATCACAACTCTTTCAATTCGCATCATAGCTCTTTTATATTCCATCATAGCTCTTTTCATATAGTATCAAATCTTTTTTCATTTCATTTCTTTCTTATATCGCATGATAGCTATTTTAATTTCATTTCGCCTTACAGGTTTTTCACCAACATCAAGGGGTATTCACATCACAATTATATACAATTTTCCCCACTCCCTCATTTCCACATATTACCATTCTTGTTAACAACTAGTAATGTAAAATCATATATCAGTATATTCTCACGTACACAATATAGTCCATCAAATTAAATCATCCACCACTCATATATTTTTATATAAATCAGCTTCATCATGAATTACAGATTTATATAACAGTAACACCACAAATAAAGGTAACATATATAGATAATACTAATTATTTACTAACCTCGACCCCACATGCTATTATCTATCCAATAGATAATTGTTCAGTCCTTTCACTTTATCTCTGGATCCTATAATGAGTTTTAACGCATACAATTAATATATCAAGAATATCACAATTTTTAAATAAAATATTAAATATTATCTGCATAATTTCTAATGATCCTTTACTATTTCATTTATATCAAAATATAAATCTTCTTTCTGATTCTTCTTAATAACTAGACACTCTAGGCTTCATAAAAATACTTATAATTTATCAATTATTTCATAGGGATTCATTTAACCAAACTCCTTATATATTTATAACTATCGCTCTTACAACGATTATAAATTAAATTCGTTCAAAAAGTCTCATTTTTCCTATTTAATAATTATAATATTTCAAATACAACTTTCTAATATTTATTAAATACAATGTACTTTTATAAATATTCTATCAATTTGTCGCAACTATAGAATTTAATTAAATACCAATATATATAATTAACAGTTTAGTCGATAGGTCGAATGAAACTGAGTAAATTAACTATAGTAATAATTAAATCTAACAAATCTAATAATTCAATAAATCAATTATACTATTTTTATATCAAATCGCAAAATTTTTTGATTAAACACTAAACCAGATATATAGATTATATTTAATAAATACACTAATTGAATAATATAATCATATAAATTAATTAATAATTAAGAAGTATGAAATATTACCTACTTACGCACGACTCAGCTGAAGACGAGAGAGAGAAGTGTATAAGATGGGGAAATGACATATTTAGTCCCGTAGGATAGGATAGTTCTCACTTTCGGTCCCTTACTTTTTGAGGCCAATAGTGTTAGTCCATTAGTTTTATGAAAATGACATATTTACTCCCACTACATCTCTAAATTGCATGTTAATACCCTGCTTGCGAAAAATGGTATCATAGTGTAGGTTTATTGAATAAATATATAGTTATATTATATTTTGATATTATTTATCCACTAATGGAGGAGACTGTTTGAGAGAAAATGGAACCGAACGAAAGTTCGAGTTACTCTAAAAATAGAAAATATTTCCAGATTATGGAAATACAAAGAAGAGAATTTCTCATGAAAATTCTTGAAAAGTTTTACAACGGTCCCGAGAGGTTTGATCCAAAACATCTAACGCCAGAAGAAGAATAAGAATGGTTGAAAAACTTTGAAGTTCGACAAGTACTGCCATGAAATGCAGTGAGGGGTCTAGACTCCACTGAAGTCTATGGTAGAATCCTAGCTAGGAGAAGCGGAACGGGTATTCCTACACAATTTCAAAACTAAAAATTATGATTAAAGGAACTGACTGGAAAGAACTCGAGCAGGATACATCGAAGATCTCCCAAGATATAAAGGAGATACAAAAGAGACATAAGTTAATTCACATACCTATGAAAATAGAATCCTTGAGCCAAAAGGTAGACGAGGTCCTTACGATCCTTCCCGATCTATACAAGGGCCTTACAGATCTGAAGAGAAACTAAAGGTAGAACCCTGAGACGTCAAGATCCAGACAAAAGCGAATCAGGGATGCCCTTGGAACAGTACCTCTTCTACACCAGAATGGGAAGGCCATGGAGATTCCGAAGCCAAAGTCCAGAGAAGATCTGATTATCGTATCTATCATATCTATAAAATAGTGGATGTAACGAGAGCAGATCTATCAGATCTACAAGAATTGGCGGAATCCTTTTCCCAACTCAGGATTGTGGATTTAGTCAATATCCAAACAAATGAAATCACTCCAGCACTACCACCGCCAGAGGGAAGTACATTTTCTAATGATCCTCCACAAGATCAACCAATGAGAGAAACTGCGGATTTCCACACTAATGTCACTCCAACGTTTGTGGGAACCAGGCTAAAGGAGAATCCAGGAAAAAATCCAAAGAGAGTGCCTGAAAATACACTTTGGGCAAGGACCATGGTCCAACCCTTACATCCATATGGCGCTATACTTAACCTGGATATTATCAATTTCAGAAGTTGATAGACGAACGGGTTGCATCCATCAAGATAGCAACAACTACCCTAGAGCTCAACACGGAAAACTTCACAAAACTTGTTGAGTTAAGCTGAGAGGGATTTGTGAAGATTTGATGAGATAATACCCAGAAGATACTAAAGCCAGCATCCTTATTGGGGATTCAAAAAGCGCGATACCAGACCGGCTAGGAAGGCTTATCAAGATACACTTCATCGGAGATGGATACTTCGAAAGAAGTAGAGCAGAAAAGGCTAGAGAATATGCATAATCTTCAGCCATGAACTAAGAAGTATTTGCGTAGTAGATGAATATATCTATTGGTTTCGCAAGTATTTCTTCCAGAATGGAGTAGCAACAGAAGTAGCAGCTCCAATGTTCTTCGCAAAGATATGCAGTCCATGGAGGGAAATGTTGATCCAGTCATACAAAGTACTTGAAGGACAACTAGATTCAGTGGCGCGAAGAATGTCTTTCCTTAAAGACAAATTGAAGGATTGGTGTTATCAAGCATCCATCCAGAAGAACATGAAAAGACTGAGAGGTAAAATCAAACGAACTCCTTTCTGTTGTGATAACAATGATTTTTCAACTATTATAGGAGAATCAAGCGAGTCAAGGAAAAGGAGAAAGCAAAATAGTGACTGCTACCCTAGGAGGTCCAGAAGAACCTTTTCCCGATGGGAGATCATGGTGGTCCAAGTCCAAAGCCAAAACATATAAATCGGGACAGAGAACAAGACCCACAAGGGCCTCATCCCAAGGATCTAGATGAACAAATGCAAGATCTGCATGAAGAACACCTACAAGAAGAGCTTTCAAAAGAGCCCATAAGAGAGCAAATGAACGTTTCAAAGAGTGCAATTGCTGGACCTGCGGAGCGAAAGGAAATATATCTCCTGACTGCTCGTAGAAACATGGTGAATTACGAAAATATGAAGCCACGTATGACATCTTAGATGCAGTCTACTATGTCATGTTAGAAATAGCAAGCCATGAATTCTAGTTGCATGTGTTGCAGGACAAGAAAATGGGTGTATCTTTGGGATTAAGTTTCCTCGAAGATCATAAACTATGGGCAAGGAAAGATAACGGAATGGAATTCAGTCTTGATGGTGTTACCATAAAAATTGAATGACAAGTTGTTTTTCTATATACATATCTGTTGGTATGTTGTATGATCAATATAAGATAGAATATTTCACAGTATATAATTGATTCAAGATTAGGAATTTGCACGGCAAAGCCTGGAGTTTTACCTAAAGAAGCAAGGAAAACCTTACCCGTTATTGCAGGAAAATAATTTTCACAAAAGATCTTGATACTCAATAAGGGAATACGAGAAGCCAAGATCATGATCGGAGGAGCATTCGGATTGCCCTGTTTTAGGGTTAAAACTCCTTCTATTTACTTTGATGATACAGGTGCCAATATCTTGCTAGGTAATAATTTAATTCAAACATTTGCAAGATATATGAAAGATAATCAAAGGAATCTGTTAATCTTTACTACTAACTGTGGTAGTGAGATGCAGGTATTGCAAAGATAAGGCATTTAACAGGATAATGCCAATAAATTTTTGCAGCAAACGTGGTGATTTTGATGCCAGATTAACTCATCCAAAAATGTAGGATAAGAGGAAATTTGGTAAGTCCTTTTATCTTTCAGGCAACAAGAACTCATAGGTAGCGATAGCTTTTATAAGGAATTCGAGGAGAAAATTATTAACCTTAAAAACCAATACTGGAAATGAAATCGCTAGATATCAGCGAGGAAAGTAGGCTTTTCTGTTACGAATGTCAAGAGGCTCATCCAGAGAAACTTCAGTGAAAACCCAATGGCATGTTGGGACAGGAACAAGATAGAAGCTACTTTGAAGCTCAAAGAAGAATGCAAGTACGAGTAATTCAATACAAACCTATCCAGATGAACATGAAAGATAAGAAAGATATGCAGATGATTATCAAAGAGAATATCAGTCTTGGACTCATCGAGCCTGGAATCTCTACCTACAACAGCCCTGAATTTCTGGTAAGAAACCATGATGAGATTAAGATAGGTAAAGCCAAGTTGGTAATTAACTATCATGGCATTAATAAATATTTGAGTTTGATGGTTATTACATTCCTAGTAGAGAGCACTAAATCTATTGCATTAAAGGGCAAAAGTATTTTCTAAATTTAATTGCAAATCTGGATTTTATCAGATTAAGATGGAGTGTGAATCAAAAAATTTACTGCATTCTCCACACCACAAGGACAATATATCTGGAATGTGTTTCCAATGAGTTTAGCCAATACACCCCAGATATTTTAAAGAAAAATGGATAATCTTTTTAAAGATTATTTTGAATTCATGTTTCTCTACATTGACAACATATTGATTGCATCTAAAAATATGAAAGAACATATTAAACATCTTGAATATTTTTTGATGCATGCCATAAAGAAGGATTAGTACTTTCTGAAAAGAAAACTACTATTGCTGTCAATAAAATTGAATTTTTAGAAATTCTTATTGACGAATCAGGGATTGAGTTACAGGACCATATTATGGAGAAAATCTGCAATTTTTCAGAAGTACTCAAGGACAAGAAGTATTTGCAGAGTTTCTTGAGAGTTGTTAATTTTGCAGCATCTTCATTAAGGATCTTGCAAGATACAGAAAGGATTTCCAACCACTTGTGAAAGAAATGGAATGTTCAAAGTGGAAATAGGAATAAATCCACACAAAAAGGGTTCGTGAGCTGAAATAGGTTTGCAATAACCTGCCAAAGCTTGTTATACAACAAGACGAGGATGAACTGGTAATCTACACAGCGCCGATGACTACAGATGGGCAGCAGTGCTCATGAAGAAGACATGTGCAGGGGAAGAACCTTGTAGATACACAGGAGGGTTGTTTTCAGAACAACAAGCCAAAGTTTGGCATATTAACGACAAAGAATTCTTTGCAGTTTGGAAGGCTTTTAAGAAATGGCCTTAATTTTTACTTGCTAAATAATTTACTTTAAAAGTTGATAATACTAATGTCAAGGCTTTCTTGAAAAATAAATCAGAATCAAAAATAGAGAAAACTCGTATTATTAGATGGCAAACTAAATGCCAATAATATTGTTATAATATTATCGTTATAAAATCTCATGAAAATATTCTTGTAGATTTCTTGACAAGAGAAGCAAACTCCATCATGTTGAGACTCAGGCACCTCCGGAAAAACCTCTAGGAGCTTGACAGGAAGTTCGGACAGCTAGCGGTGAATGCCCAAGTTGCCGGACAGATTCAAAGAGTTGATCTAGACATAGTCCAGATCGCAATAAGGAGTTCCTTATTAGCATCTACATCACTATGGAACGACTTACGAGAATCAATTTGAAAGGTATCACCTTCAAGGATGACTCACGAATTGAGGGAGCATGACCCAAAATATGCCTTTAGAATGTAGGGCTCTAGACCTGTAGCGTCGAATTCAAGTACCAATTGCACAAGGCCATCACTAGGTGAAACGGCAACAATTGAGTGACAGCAAAATGCAAACTCCTGTAGGTTCAAGTCAACCCAGCACCTTTGGGTTAAAGAGAGAGAGATTAGCTTTAGGCTAATGACAGGTACCTCTAAGACTAATACTAATGAATTGATATCTTTAGGCTAATGGCAAGAATATCAATGCATGTGGGAAAAATTAATTTTCCACAAATGAGTGATCCCAGGCAAGACCATTATCGAAACATCCGGAAAATATAATAGGGTCTGGATGTTAGAAGGGTCGAAACCAGAAGATGTCCGCGAATGGTATGATTTTGGAGCTCTTGCTTCAGTTCATACTATGTCACTGAGTTTTCGGAGATTTCTAAACTTTCGGAGTGGATTAGTAGGGCGATCTTTGATTCGTGGCAAAATAGCCTTCACCTAAAGAGAGACAATGTTCTGGAGATAAAATTTGTATCAGTTACTCCTGAAACTGCACGAAAAGGGTCTCATCCATCATTTGATTTCATGAAGTTGCAGAGGCCAGACATGGTGGCTTTCAACAAAATCAAAGATGTCTCAGGAGAAGCCCCCTGGTATCAGCTATTAATGAAGACAGTATTTCTATTAGAAAGGCTTGGTGATTATGGGTTTGTCTCACGGAAACGGACAAAGTCAAGTATCCATTTCAAGATTTCTGCAAACAAAGTGAATGGATCGTTTTTGTTCCTCCATGACAAGAAAAAACATTGAGTTCGCATAAAACTTATTTGAAAAGAAGAGGATGTTAATCTGGGAAAATAAGTTGTCGGCGACCGAAGCAACAAGGATGAAGACGTGCAACATGTTGCATGTTGGGCAATGGCATAATCATTATGCCCTTGCTGTGAGAAACAAGTGAAGCCCTTGTTCGGGACAAAAATTCGGGTCACACAAAATAAACCCGAACCAGACCAGGACAAAGGAAAGAGAAATTTTTCTACAAAAAGAAGTAAAAATTAAACGCTGTAAAAAAGCAAGGATAAGACTATCGGCAGAAAACGATAAAGGCCAACAGTCAGCAAAGTAGGGAAGCTACCTGGAAAACCCGTGACCGACAAGCCATTATGACCAACAGCTGGAAAGGACGAGGCAATGACGAAGCAGTAATGTCATTCAAAAAAGACAAGATGATGACAAATGCAATGATGTAATCACAAAACAAGTTTGGAGTCTGGATTTGAAGTCCGCGGGCGCCTATAAATAAAGATGCAATGAAGCAGAAGGGGAAGATAAAAAAACTTCTCCTACTCTTCAAAGCATTAAGAATTATGAGTTTTCAAGTCTTTTATAGCATTTTAATTTCAGTTTATGGGGGTTTTCGCAACGAGTCAAGTCCTCTATAATATGAGAGGCTAGACAGTCGTCTCCTCCAACAGAGGAATAATATCTATGTAATATTCTATATATTTCTTCAATAAAAACAAGGCTTCTGGTTAACCTGCTTTTTTATTAAGTCCCTGTATTGGAATCCCTTTTACGCCATAAGGTAGGAAACAAAATAGGGATGTGTTGTTTGTTGCTGAATGAGCCAAGTGCCTGCGAACCATCTGCTACGGTAGTGTGGTTGGAGGAAGTCCGTAAAACTGAGGACTCAAAATACCTGAAACAAAGCGATCAAAGCAAGGTATGAATTTATGGGGTCTTAATTTATTTCGATTGCATGTTGAGCCTATTTCTGAGCATAAGGGGTAGATTATCTAAGAATAGCAAAAGAATTTGATTACCAACACTGTTAAAATCTAGAAACTAGGGGAACATAACTGTCGACCATGAAAAGCGTGGGACTAAAAGTGATAACGACCTTGTCTAACTGGACCAAAAATACAATTTTGCCGTATAAGATATATGCTTCTAGGTGAATCAATTTGATGTATCTGAAATTAAGGCGGTGGGCTACATTTTTAATAAGGCACATGTGGCCCCACTAAACCACATCATCCTCTCTATTTTAATTTTTTTTTGTTATATTTTTATATTAGTTGTCTATTTTTAATAACTTTTTATAACATTATAGTTTAGTCCCTAGCTTTCTAAATTATATATTAAAACCTCCAAATATTTTCTTTTAAAACTCTAATTTGGTCTATTCAAGTTTTAATACAATCATAATTTGAATCTGTAATTTATTTACTAATTAACTAAATTTTACAAAAAATTACCAATTAATCCCATAATTATGTATTATAATCTTTGGGGAGTTACATTAATGGTCCACAGACGTTCGTATGGATCAAATTCAAAAGACTACTGGCAAGCGTACTTTTTCCAACAAAAGGCTTCGTGGTCATTTTCCCTTTCAGAAAGGATTCGCAAGTTGGTAGGTTGTCCAAATCCTCTATCTCTAGACTTTAGAGTCTACCAACTTCCTTATCCTATCTTTTTACATATAGCCTAGCCTTGCGTGCCATAACTGTATATTTCCATGATTATCTAATTTTCATTTGTGTTGGGCAGTCATAATCCAATTAGACTGTTGGAGAATATAAAGACCATTGACTAATCTTCCAAAAAAATGAGAGTTATAATCAATAATCAAATAAAAATCATTTTTATTGATCACAAATTTATAACCATCATTGTCTAAAATAGGAATGGCAATAATATTCTTGATCGTGTTTGGTACATAATAACAGTCTCTTAATTATATTCGAAAACGATCCCTAATAACTAAGTTGAGAGATCCCACGACTTCAACAGTGACGACCTTCCCATCCCCAAAAGCAGAATTAGTTTTCATATTCACTTTAATCACAAACATCCCTGGGTTGGAGAGGAGTTGTGGGCACTCCCTCTTCCAATGCCCCTTTCCTTAGCGGTGCATGCAGACATCATTTGTCTTCGACCATTGAGAACTACCAACTTTCCCTTTCCCTTTGCCCATTCCCACGAGAGCATTAGGGGCGCTCGAAGCGCTAGTAGTGGCTGCTATAGCTTTTCCCTAGCACTCTTTCTCTTCCAGCATCCGGCCCTCTTGTCTTTCGCTTTGAAAGTTGAAACCTCTCTTACCAATACCGCCAGCGTAGACCTGTGGCTCATCGCCTCGTATTGTACCAACGTATTAATTAAACTCATGAATAGACTTCTCAAATATGTTCATGTTGTAGTTAATAATAAACGGATCGTAGGACGGAGGAAATGACAGAAGGATCGCGTTAATGTACGTGTCATTAGGGATAGCATTTTAACCCCATGACTCTTTACAGACGATCCTTCGGTCATCTTGGTCCCAAAAAATGCTTTTATGACGGCATATCTAATATGCTTATTAAGAACCGCATAAACTTCTTTCATGCGGAGCATTATCAAGGGAACATCATTCAGTCTATCATATTGCTTTTGGATATCATTGGACATCGAGCCTAATATGATACTGCGGACCTTGCGGTTGTCCACAAGCCACTTCTCGAATGTGAGACGTTCTTCGGGCGAGGACCCTTCTGGCAAGGCTGTCGGGAGTGGCTTGTCCAGGACATAGCCCTCGTTCTCGTCTTGGACGATCCTCAGATTTTGTAGCCAATCGTTATAGTTCTTCCCTTGAATTTGTTAGTCTCCATTATCATGGTTAAAGGGTTCTTAGACATTTTCTACAAAAAGAAAATTAAACAGAAATCAGCTAATGATTCTAATATTATGAATCAAGCTTAATGACTTGGTTTTTGTCTTGAACTCTCTCATTATTTATACGAAAGCCCGCCACTCTCAAATGGAGTTTTGGAATAATATTTTCTAGTGAGCTTGGGATTCACAAGCAAGTTTTTATGCCCCACTTTTATAACTCACATGGCAAAACCTCGTGGGAAGTATCCAATACCATTCTCATTCCATCAGATTCCCAAGATCTTTTGCCTCACTTGTTCACAGGATTTTGAGGACTCCAAGCTAATCATGTTACTCGGTGTTAGGCCCGACCCATCAATCAAATCACATTTCATTCGTCGTCCCCCACGACTCGTGAGACAGGAAAACGGTGAACATGTTCCTTATGCTCATAATAATGGTGCAACTTTTCTCTATCTAAAATGTGTCATGACTCGTGAGACCACACTTGGGTATCACCAGTTTCCTCACCACATTGCTATGGATGGAAGACTTGGATGGATCAAAACTATTTCGATCCAAGTCCATTATGCACCTAATATTTAACTTGGTCCAACCAAGTGAGAGTTATTATTGAGTTTTAGACCGAGACCTCATCACATATTAACACTGCATACATAAATATCAAATATTTAAAGCATTAAATAAACGCATCGCATGTAATGAATCCTAGCATACCCTTATTGGATGATCACAAGCCCAACCTATGTGATCCACTAAGCCCACATTGAATCTAAGGACTATCAAAGGTGGCCCTATGCTATTCCAAAATATTTTTATCCATCAATATATAGATGAGCCTTGTGATATCTACATGAGTCCCGTTTTTCGTGGGTCTCCTCCTCCGACCTTCTTCTCCACGAGTTTGCTTAACATAAAAATCTCGTCAAAATATTCTATACTACTCTCATTACAATTTAAAAAAAAAAACTCCGATCAGAAGTCGGAGGAGTACATTAGGAGGGAGATAGCAAGCTTATTATTCCAAGACTAAAAACGAGGATGGAGAAAATATATCACAAGGGCACACAGACCCATCCAACAAAATTAAAAGACATACATGCGGTTTAGGGCCTTCAATACACCTTCCATTAATTACTAACAAGAAAGTTATTTTTTGCTAAATTTTATAAAATAAAAAGAGTCTTAGCCTATTTTCAAATACAGAGGTTTTTTATTTTAACAAAATATGGGGGTTAAATGGTTTTTAGCCATGTTTTTCTTTTTTTTTTTTTCCCATTGTTGTTCTAAATTGTTAGTTCTGAATTATTGAGTTGAAATGGGCTGAATGTGGGGCATCAACGTTAATATCATCAGTCATTACTTTATTTGGTTTCAACTTGCAACCTCATGTTCTTGTGTTATTGCTTTAAACTTCAACTTCAATTTATGTTATTGCTTTTCAATTTGTCTTTTGTTGTTTTAGTTTGTCATTTTGCGAAAAGGCATCATGTGGGATGCTTAGTTGTGTTTCCAATTTATCGTCGTTGATTGGTAAATGGATTATTGGTAAGGTTGAAAAGTATTGTTTCTGATTATTGTATAATAGTTTTTTTTTATTGAATCATATGATTAAATTGTCAAAATGAATTTCAACAAGGCCCAAATTCATTTTAAGAGAATCAAAATTAAATTGCTTTTTTTTTTTTTTGAAGTTTTTGGATAAATTACCAATTAAAAATTCAAATAAATTGCATCCCAAATTAAAGTTGATATAAAATGGGATTTGTCCGGAAATTGACGCATTAACTTTTGCTACAGTTTTCGATGGACACAAGAGCTTCTTAGTTTTTGACGGAAGTTTCAATAATATCGATTAACTTTTGCTACAGTTTTAGATGGAGACAAGAGCTTCTCAGTTTTTGACAGAAATTTCAATAATATCGAGTTAATAATTTTTTTGACAGATATTCGTCATAACTTCATTTCTATGCATCAATACTGATAGTTTTTGACCGTCGAAAAAATCCATCCCTATTAAATTATTTCTTATAGGGAACTTAACCTAAGTGTTTATTAACATTTTTGTAAAAAATAAATTTGGAAAGGTGTCTTGATTTATAACTTATACTTTTGAATTATTTAAATTAAATTTATTTAAGCCAAAAACTATAAGTTCTTCCTACCAAATTTTTGCAACTTATTAGTAAAACTCTAATATCAAACTTTTTCCCCTGATTTCCTAATTTCAACTCTTTTCTATTTTACACTTTATTTGCAAATACTCCCAAATTTTACTATAATCTATCATTTTTTCAATGACCAATTTTCATCACAAAATTAAAGATATTGTAAACACCCTCTATCTAAAAGTTGTTTATTACTTTCAATATAAATTAGTTTTGAATTGATTAATATTCTGACTATTTCATCCGACACTGAAATTCTTTTTACACAAATTAGTAGTTAAAATCACTTTTAGACCTACTATATATTTTGGTGGGATTGAATTTTCTATTGGAATTTATGTTACATCTTTTATTCTATTTTGCACACATATCATGTGTATAAAGAATACATCATTAATTATATTTAAAAAAAATTATATACGTGTGTTACCTATATATAGAAATTCAATCCCAAAACTTTATTGCCGTACTTCCAAAAGTAGTTAGGTTGTTTGAGTTCAACACAAGGATGACATACCCTTTTGAACAAAATTCATGATCACCCTTCACTACATAAAGCCTTGACACGCATGGCATAGAAGCACTCAAGCAGAGGCAAAACAAAGACCCTATTGCAAATGGAACTGTATGGTCTTTTACTTGTGATCTCTACCTTCTTATTAGCCACTTATATTTTCCATGAAATCTCAAATGCACTTTTCATCAAGAAGAAAAATCTTCCTCCAGGCCCTTTTGGCCTCCCACTCATTGGGAGCCTCATCACAATTAGACACGGAACCCATCAGTCTCTAGCCAAGCTAGCCAAAACTTATGGACCTCTCATGACTATAAAGCTCGGATTTGTTAATGTTGTCGTTGCATCATCTGCAGAAATGGCCAAGGAAATTCTGCAGAAACACGACGCTGAATTCGCGGGACGGCCTATTCCAGACGCTGTCACAGCAGAAAAGGGGTATGAGCTTGCGTTCCCTTGGCTACCAACCGGACGGCAGTGGAGGAAACTACGAAAGATTTTCAACAGCCACATTTTCATGGCCCAGAAGCTGGACTCACTAAGACATTTGCGGCATGATGTGGTGAAAACGATGGTCGAACGTGTGGTTGAAGCTCAGGAATGTGGCAAAGCAATTTATATTGGAGGGATAGTTTTCAGCACGATGATGAAGCTGTTGTCGAAGATGTTGTTCTCTGCAGACATGCTTGATCCTGCATCTGATGCTATGAAAGAGCTACAAGTGCTTAATGCCAACATAATGGTGCTTGTGGCGAAGCCTAATCTTGCCGACTATTTCCCTTTCTTAAGGCCTTTTGATCCTCAAGGGATCAGGCGCAAAATCCGGGTGTCGTACGATCGGTTGCATGAACTGATCGATAACATGATTGATCAACGGATGAAGCGTCGGAGAGCTACATCAGAGAGGAGTGGAGACCTCTTGGATGTTCTTCTTGATTATACTGAACACGAAGAGCCTGATGGACTTACACGTCTAGATGTGAAGCTTCTCATTGTGGTAAACTGGACTAACTTAATTTGCTACATAATTGATTTACAATTCAACAGAAAGAATAATTTACGTAACAATTATATCACTTGCTTTATAATTGATTTAGTTCGACCAAACTTGATTTGATAAGAAGTTTCTTTAATTTTCCTCTTCTCTGAGTTTCTAAAATCTCACATACAAACCCTTTTCATTTCTGCAAATAGTAATGTTTAGAAAAAAGATGGGGCATTATATTTTATTTCCAAAAAATAAATGGATGTAATTATTCTGTATATAATTCAGAATGAAAGTAATTACAATTCCTTTGTGAATGTGAAAATTAATTAGAAGAGAAATCTTTGTATTCGAAAGGAAGAAACAAATGGTGGAAAATTACACAACTTTTGAGAAAAACTGTTGTAATTAACTCTAGTAATTTAACTATCTTAAATTATTGCAAAAACACAACCATCCTAAAGAGCTTGTGTAAAATAAATGCTAGGAAATATTCATAGCCGGCACAGACACCAGCACCTCAACGGTGGAATGGGTTATGGCAGAGCTCCTTCACAATCCAACCATTCTCTCCAAGACAAAACAAGAACTCTCCGAGATAATCACACCTGGAGGAATAGTTCAAGAACAAGATATCGCTCGACTTCCATATTTAACTGCAGTGATAAAAGAAACAATGAGGATGCACCAGACATCGCCACTCCTCCTGCCCCATCAGGCCGAGCAAGATGTAGAGATTCAGGGATACACCATCCCAAAACACACTCGAATTTGGGTGAATGCCTGGTCGATTTCCAGGGATGCTACATACTGGGAGAAGCCGACATGCTTTATGCCGGAAAGGTTTCTCAATGTGGACATTGATTTCAGGGGCAATGATTTCAGGTTCACGCCGTTTAGTGCTGGAAGACGTATATGCCCTGGAATGAATCTTGCTGTAAGAATAGTGGCCCTGATTGTTGTTAACCTCGTTAAGACGTTTGACTGGAAGCTGCCGAATGGGATGGCACCTGAAGACATGGACATGACGGAGAATTTTGGTGTGACTCTCCGCAAAGCTGAACCACTTGTGGCCATTCCTGTGAGAATTACAACCTGATGCAAAATTTAAAATTTCGTGCTTTTGATAGTAAGTAAACAATCTTCTTCTTCATGTTGTGCATGTGCTGCTATTATGGTTACAAATAAATGTTGTTGATTGTACAAACTGGGTAATTTGATTTTTCCATCTGAAATCTGGCTGCAAGTTCAACATATCCAGATAGTGTTTGCAGAAACCCGAGGGCAGAACTTTTCCCATTTCCATGGTGATGTTTAGAGGCGTGCATTAATTCTGTTCAAACTTATTGAGCCCGCAATCTCATGAGATGTCGTTTTGCCAATCAATTCAGGTTTTCTCTTGTCAGTATCTTGAGAAGAAAGGTAAGGCAAAGACTGCAGCCGTGAAATCAAAGCCAGCTTCTGTATAACATCGTCAGATTCTGCAATCTGTTGATACAATTGATTCCGGAGCATGTCCGGGTCACTCACAGGTAGTTGGATTATCAACTGGGCCAATACCTTCAACAAACTTGGTAGAACCTACAATAATTAAGTCTCGGCATCTTACTGGCTTTTGGAAAGCGAAATAAGCAAGCTAAAAGTGGAAAACAATCGCAAAACTATTTTAATGCAATAACCAATGTTGGCCCTTATTCCTTAAAGTTATTTCAGATGTTGTTCACAAATAGAGTGACATTTATAATGAATTAATGCACCAATAAACGGTAAACACAAAGTGGAGTAGAGAAAGTAGAGCATGAGAACATTAGCAAACTCCATAGGAATATCTTTGTTTATTTCCTAGCACCCTAAATCACAAATCAAACTTGTCGTAAGAAAGTCATTAGTATATCAACTAGGGCAAGCAGCCGCAACGCAAATCCAGAACCTTCTTAGAAGGCTCCAACTCTCCTTCCCGGTTCTTCCCTAGATCACTGTCATGATTACTGACACTACTGCTGAGGCTAGTAGCTTTTTCAACAAGACTATGAACAATAGAATATAGCTGGACTTCCAACAGGAAGATGTCTAACAATTGCAGTAACTCCAGAAGCCATTCGCTCGAATGGTGTAATCCTAGGATATCCCTATATTTCAAAACCAAAGAGAGTCTTGTCATTGGTTAGAGTCTAATTGAAAAGCATAGCATTTACATGAATCATTACCTCTAACGATCTCTATATGTAATAAAATAGAAGTTGTTCCTTCAGTAGAACCCTTTCATTCCGACTAGGATCTTTCCCAGAAGATACAAAAGCTACAAACACTGAATATGAATATCTGGCAACTTTTTCCATTAGGATGTCCCATATATCTAATAGATGCATGTATAAGGAATCAACAATAATCAAAATTTATTAGCGTTAATGCCTCAAGTCAAGAATCCGAAACTTATTGGTTTGAAACGAAATCTCTATTAAACCCATTAACCCTGGGTGATTTCGATTATAGTCCAAACCTTTAGTTATAGAAAAGAAATCTCTTGGCAGAATCTCAATACATTCCTCAGCAAAATTCTTAAGATGCATGAAACCACTTGATCCAGATCTATTGATATCCCTCAGTAGTCCAGCTGCAGCCATGACTCAGCAAATGAACAATGAGTTAGGCTGACACTTTCCAAAATTACAAGATTAATTCTATTGAAGGAACAAGTTCAAGAGATTAGACATAACCCATTCAACCAAATGCAGTAGCATTAGCACCTGTGAAATGCTGCCAGATGAACCACCTTCTTGATCCCAAATACTGAGCAAAATATCTAAAGTTCTTCTGAAACATGTGCTCACAGAGGAAGAGAGAGCATAACCAGCACCTGCTAGAGCACTGGAAGCTAGCTCATCAGACAAGAAAATAAATCCACATCCTTCTTCCAGTAACTTATAAAGCAACTTTAAGCAAAGCCTTTTGGATTTCTCAGATGCAGAAGTTTGGAAAGAAAGGCCACCCAACAGAAGAATCCCTTTACAGAAGAAAAGAGAGTTTTTGTCGGCATGAGATTGATGAGAGAAAAAGGGCAACAGGATCTCGATAGCATAATCAACTAGAGAAGTTTGCCTTCCTAACCCCAATATATAGAAGTCTAAGGAATAAGGGATAAAGTTCTTGTGGAAGAGAAGGCTTTGCGAAGATAAAATAGAAAATATAAGCTTTGGTTGTGGATCTGCAACATAAAGGTTAGCTTGAGAACCGACAAGGATTTTCAAAGCTTGGAGGTGATGAGTATGGAAGGCCTGATGCTGAAATGAATCTGTAAGATCAGCCCAAGCTTGGATTATTGCTTGAGCAGATGAAGAAGAAGAATGCAACCACTTTTGTTGCTGCCAATGACAATAATGCTCCACAACCATTCTTCAATGAAAAAGGACTGGGGCTCCTTTGCATTCTTTAGTCTTTAACTGCAGTGATAAGTATCTTCACAAAGTCTATCAAAGATCATAAAATAATTCTTCTCCCAAATTCACACCAAAAGCTCATAAGAATTTCTGTTTTGTATTCTCATAGGACACAGGCATCTGTTTAATTCATAAAAGTAAAAGTACAAGACCAAGGTAAAAAAAGAAAAAAGAACATAATCAAAAAGGTGAACAAGAATGTTCATGAGCAACTAATTTAATTAGAATCCACTAGAAGCATATCAAATTTTCTTTCTCTGCATTAGGAAGTGTAAAAGCGGAAGTGCATATCTCATCTATGTGGATGCCATATGTTTCACTAAAAACTCTTTCAAGAATTTAAGACTTGTATTAAAGAACTGCAATGTCAGTGAAGATCTATTTACCCTAAAAAAAAACCTACTAACAGAAAATTTTCTAGATTACGCTTCATCAAGGTTTGTCAGGAAATAAGAAACCAAACAAATCTTCAGTATTTATCCAAAGACAGCAAATTAGAAAGACGTGTATGAGTGAAACCTTTGCAACTCCACTACTATGAACCGTGGGGATCAGAAACCACTGATACTACAGTCCAACCAAAGAAACTGATTTGAATAATCATTGCAGAATATAAAAATATAATCTTGATCACATATTAACATATGTGCGGGACACTCCACTGGGCTTCCTAAACCAAATTCCAAGTCACACGATCAGCTTCTGACTTTCCCTATCTTCAAGCCTACACTACATATTGTCCAATCTGTTATTCTGGGTTTACATACAATCCTTCTCATTCAACGCCTTGCAGAAAAAGTATTGACTCCCCTCGGTTAATTTCTCAAAACCTTTGCTTTTCAACAATCAAGTAAGATATATGCAAAGGAGCATACTGTGAGATGAACATTTGCAAACGCCAGGAAAAGAACACATGGAGCCAACATAATAGAAAACTAAAACAACTTATCTTAACAAACATAACTAGTTAAATTTCATGAGCCCAATTCAAGTTAAACTTGAAGATCCTTACCCTATTAATAGTAGTACACCAAATTAAGAAAAGAAGAGGTTTGAATAACCACAAAAGTGATTAGTTCAAATTAACTCGCAAACAGCCTACCTCTCTCGCTCATTCCATCAAACAGTTGAAACAAGTATCGAATTAGCGAATTCTTTAACTTTCCACAGAAAGAGAACTTGCCTGAGTCACTTCTGGAGCCACCTATGGTTGGAGGAGGAGTCTAAAATTCACGGTGGAAGACGGTGGTTGCCGGAGAGACGAACTAGTGGAAGGCCTTGCAGGAGTTAATGCCCGAAAACAGAAGCAAAATGTCATAACTTCTGCAAGATATAAAGAGGAAATAAAAGTCGCTAATAGAAGAATAGAGTGACGAGAAGTGTTGCTGATACAATTTAGTGAAGAAATCAAAGTTGCTAGTGGCAGAATAAAGTGCCAAAAATAAAGCATATTGTTTATTTTATTTTTGTAGTGTTTTGCTTTGGTGTTTCAAACGTAGAGAAGAAAACATAAAAATAAATAATTGTGTTGATGATGGATCTTGATATGTTTGGATTTGTATTTTAAGTTAGTTTAAAATATTTAAAATAAGTGGTGTAGGTTTAATGTTGGGATTCGAATCATAAAAATTACTGTTAATTGTCAAATTATATCTCTTTTACATATATTTTTATATATAAATGTTGTATTTGTTGGAGAGAAAAATTACTATTTATTATCAAATTATGTCTCTTTTATATTGTATTTATGCATATAAATGTGTATATATATATTATATATAGAAAATTAAAAAATAAAAATATATTTTCATCGTGTATTTTTATTGAAGAAGAAGTACCGTGTCACCAATATATATATACAAAGAAGGCAGTTAATCTTAACTAACCTAAACGGCTAAGTGAAATCGTCAGCTTACTAAAAGAAGCGCACTAACTAGAACAGCACTTTACATGGTAAATAGACAAACACAAGAAAGGCTCTTAAGCTACAAAACTCCCACTGAATAAAAGTGCTAGCGGTCAGGCCGACTGGAACTCGTCCGTTCGGTTATTCAGGGCGTGGAGTGTTTCTGGCTCCAAGTTTTTCCCCTTCCAGCGGTGGTCATCGAGAAAATTCACTGTCTTTGTAGGAATTTCCTATGGAATTCTAGGAGGGCGCCAGTCGCTTGGGAGGAAATCTGCCATCCCAAGGAAGAAGGGGGACTCGGTATTCGGCACATACAGTCCTGGAACGTGGCTCTACTTGCTCGTGTATTATGGAACATTCACCGCAAGGCAGACACGTTGTGGGTACAGTGGGTCAACGGTGTCTACCTCAAAAATGCATCAATCTGGGACTGGCAACCGAAGAAGGGGGATTCTCCACTCCTTCAACGGCTTGCCGAAATCCGCAACAGGATGATCACCGAATTTGGGTCTTCAGAGGCAGCGATTGAGCAGATGACGAGATGGTCCACCCTAAAGGGACTCCAGACGTCGAAAGCCTATGAGTACTTCAGGCCAAAACTTGCGAGGCAGCCTTGGAAAGCAGCTATTTGGAAGGCTTTCATTCCACCGAAGTACTCGTTCATCATGTGGCTTGGTCTGCGCAACAGATTGGCTACACGGGACAGACTCGAGTTCCTCCATGAGGAGGACTTATGTTCACTTTGCATCAACACCAAAGAATCGGCCAAACACCTTTTCTTTGAGTGCCCGTTTAGCACCTACGTTTGGTCACATATCCGAGTATGGCTTGGGATCAACCGACGTATGTCCACCTTGCACAGTGCGGTGAAATGGCTCAAGAAGGAGAAAACCGGATCCTCCGTTCATAACAAAGCACGACACCTCGCTTTGTCATGCACAGTCTACACCCTTTGGCGGCATCGTAACGAATTCATTTTTGAGGGTGCAGTACCCAATCCCGAGGGCCTTATTATTTCCGTGAAGATCACTGTCTATAGGGTCCTCTTGTCACTTTTCCCGCACGGTTTAATTGCTCTTTAAACTTTAGTGTGGGTCTTTTGTATCTCTCCGGGTATGCCCGGAGTACCTTGTAAATATTACGGATGAATGAAAACTTACAATTCACCCAAAAAAAAAAGTGCTAGCGGTCACTTCTACACCTATGTTTGTTTTTGTGTTTTTAAGATGGGTCAAAATACAAAAACAAGTTTGGTTATGTAACTTCACACCACCACTAGGTGTGAAAATTAATTTTTATATATTTTATTATTTTTTTAATTCTTTTCTCTCTCTTTCTTTTCTTCTTTCTTCTTTCTTCTTTCTTCTTTCTTATTATATGTATTATATATTATTTAATATATAATATTTGTGAAATATAATTAATAATTACTACTAAAAAATTATTATTAACTTATAAAATTATAGATATTATAGATATTTAATATCAATGCTGCTTAGTTAAAATATGTAAAATTTTTCTACCTAACGGAAATACTGTAGCAGTTGCGTACACTACTGACAATATATCAGTACTATATACCTAATTCGTATTTTTATTACTTCAATTATCTATTAAAATTTATCAGTTCACATATAAAATTCTAATAATGTATTTTCAACATGTTACATAGTGCGTTTAACTCTTGATTATAAATTTTTTCAACTTAGACCATTTAAATCTTTTGTACTTAATTTTTTCTATTTCACTGAAATATTTGAGAAATTTGAAATTTGAGTACAATATACCAATAATACATACTTCATTCTAAATTTTTTATTTAAATTTTATATATTATATTTTTTTATTCCAAAGATAAAGTTTAACAAAATCATTTTGGAGAGAATACTACAATGTATTTAATTATGCATTAAAATTATAATTATTATTTAAAACATAAAAAGAAATTTCTCAATAAAAAAATTATTTAACATAAATATATATATTATATTTCACTAACAAACAAAATACTATATACATACAGATATATATATAAATATATATATTAAAAGATATGATTTGACAATGAACCGTAACTCTTGTCTCCCAAATCCCAACATCAAATCTACACCACTTATTTTACAATATTTTATATTATATCAAAACACAAATCCAAACATACCATCTATCTCAAAACACATACTTACTTATCTCTATTTTTCTCTCTCTATCTCCAAAACACCAAAACAAAAACACCCGAAACATTAATACACACATATTGTAAGAATTCTCCACTATTCATCATCATCTGAGGCCTGCTTGCTGTCTTCAGCTTCTGTCTTCAGTAAATGCTTACTTTGGTGCTCCAAATGTCTTCAGCTTGGAACACAATTTGGAGGAATATTGTGGTTACGCATTTGCAGGGAATTCACTCGGACCATGCACTGTTATTTGTTGTGAGGGAAAGAACGAGACAAGAAGTATATTACGGGAAGTGGAAGCCGATTTGTTTTTTAAGTGCTTGAGATTAAGTTATGAAACTTGTGAGAAGGTTATTTCAGAATCTTGATAGAAGCAGCACTTTTTGAATCTGAACAGTGAGCCAATGAGCAACACTGAAAAGTGTAACAGTGGTTTGATTTGCTAGAGTAATTAGGAAAATTAAAAATATTGAAAAGGAAATCCTTTGCTTGCTGGCGCGTGAACTGACAGTGGAACCAAGCTAAACATTAAACAACTTAAAATGTAGCTCGGCACTCTCTCTTCGGCTGAGGAAATCAAGTGAAAACGTTAACTAGCGAAGGGGGAAGAAATACTGCGTCCTTTCACCCATTTGAAGATTCAAGAAATACTGTCGGGCCAATAGTGTGACACTGAATAGGGTGTTCAGGGTGTGATTCAATGTTGTTTCCGTTGCATTTTCTCATCCACTGATCCTACTAATGATAAGCTCGAGGAAGTTATTACGACTTTTTTGTATCAGTGTTACTAGAAGTATAAACAATGCGTTATTCACGAGGTACATCGAGGAAGGGGTAAGAACAGTATTATCTCAAATATTTCTCTTTAAATTCCCAGGCCCCAAAGGCATGCCCCATGCTTTTTACAAGCATTTCTGGCATATACTAGGGAGCTCTACTCTTAGTTGTGTTCTTAACATGCTCAATTCTCAAAATGTCAATTTTGATTTCAACTTTACTCATATTGTCTTAATTCTCAAGTGCAAAAAACATGAAACCATTACTCAATTTTCGATCGATTAGCCTATGCAATGCCGCTTCTAAGCTTGTCTGTGACATCGTTGTCAATTTGCTTAAACCCTTTCTTAATGATATTATAATCTCCCCATCTCCTACATGCATATATATACTAGCTGTAAATATCGAAAATCGATGAATGGGTCGTGGTTTAATTAACTACTTTTATAGCTCTCTTCTACATTTCTCAAGGTTCTTGTCCCTAACAAATATAATATTTAATTTCGGTTAGTTATTATGGTTATAAAATTAATAATTGTAGTAAAAAGTCATTAATTAAGACCACGCAATAATTATTAATCGTGGTTTTTACAAGTTTGGCTAATACATTTGATGTGTGCGATTTTAGCACAGGTCCAAAGCTCTTGGATCTTGATCTTAGATTTGAGCTAATTGAGTGAAAACTCTTGAGAAAGAAAACCTGCAAAACAAAGAGTTAGCACTTTGATCCTTAAGTTAGTCACGAATTTAAGAATAAATGAGTATAAAAATAAATTATGGCAAAAAATTATGATAAACAAAATGAGAATTCCGTATGCAAGAGCACGAGATTAAAGTAATAGAGTAACAACAAGAAGAGTTTTAGAATGTGGAAGAAGAGATCCGTTGGGAGGTACTCCCTATATTTATAGAAGAAGAGTCTTTCTATAGCAAGAACCTAAGGAGGTGTATCTGCTGAGGGGGGATTCGAACATCCGGCGGACAAGGCGGGATTTGGGGATAAGGTTGCTCCTTATCCGTTTCTTTAGCAACAAATTCCCGAACAAAGAGGGACTCCTTCCTTGTGCAGACTCCTATCCAATGAGGGGTCCCTTCAAGCTGCAGAGTCCAACTTTTGGAGCGCACTTCTCTTCCTCTAATTTGGCTTAGAAGGCCTTCAAATTGGGCCTCCTTCTTTGGCTATATTCAACAAAGCAGGCTCCTCTCCTTGGCTAGACTTTGGGGTAGGGGCACTCTTCTGGGCTGAGCCAAGTGGGCCTCCCCTATGGACCGGGCTGGATCATAGGAGGTTCCCTTCTTTGGCCAAGCATTTGGGCAGGCTGCTTCTCTCATGGGCTGGTGGGTTATTACCGAGGCTTAGTACTTTATTTTGGGCCATACCCATCATCCAATCCCCCCCACTCTAAGGATGATGGGTACCCCCTACATCTTTAGACTAGAAAATCTCGTTTCTACTGAAGGGAAGACCCGTCTTCATCGCAAGGGAGCAAGGTATCCTCTTATTCTTCGAATGGAAAGTCCTGGTATTTAGGGAACGGAAGATCCTCCTATCATTCGTCTTTTCAGTTGCTCCAACCTCACCCTTGTTGGAAAACGGAACAACAGCCTTTTAGCAGGGTGCTCTGACGGTCGTAATGATGGCGAAAAAGGCGTGTTATTGATGTACCTGCAACACGCACGCCTAAGGGCCTCTTCTCCACGCACTGCATAATTGCTTCTAGTGGGACGATTACCAAGAATGTGGGTTAAAACGCCCTTCTTCAGTAATCTCTTTCACTTCTTTTCCTTCACAATCCTTCTTCAAAGCACCAGGGCATCAATTACAGCTTCCATTTTCCTCTGTAAGTATCTCCTCCTTCCTGTTTAGAGTTCCTTAGTGTGTTTTTGAAAATGTCCTCCTCTAGTGACTTTGTGCATTTCCTTAGGGAGATCCTTGGGGGCGATGATCAATCGGTCGCCACATCTAAGAGAACGGGCCCTGCTCCGCCATGTTTTGGAAGGGGCTTGAGGGGGAGCCTGAGGTAGACCACTACTGCCGCTCGTCGCCTGATCGACGAAGATACTAACGAAGAAGAGAGGGGAGAAAATAAAGGGGAAGGTTTTTCCCCGGAAGAGGAGAGAGTGAGGCCTTCGCTAGAGGCGGCTGAGTCACCTAAGTCCTCTTCTGGAAGGAGGCCCTCTAAGTCCCCCTCAAGAGAGGTTTCTTTGGTAGAGAAGGAGGACGAAGAGGAGGGGAGGGTCCCTAAGTCACCTTCTGACAGAGGGGCCTTCTATCTTACGAACCTCCTCCATAGATCAGTTCCTCCGGGAATGTCGTGTCCCTCCCGAGTTTATAGTGTATACACCGTTACCTGCAAGTCGTCCCTTTCTTCCTCCCCCTAATTGTTTATGTTTTTTCGCTGCCCAGTTAAGGTCAAGTGTTCGCTTCCCTGTTCCTCTATTTTATTTTGAAGTTGCTCTTCTTTTTCAAGTCCCTCTCAATCAATTAGCTCCAAATTCCTTTAAGATTTTAGCCGGCTGCTTTATAGTTCTTTGTTTCCATGGCTATGTGTAACAGCTCATGCGTTCGCTAAATGCTATCGCCTTAAAAAGGCCAATAAAGGGTTCTTCTGCTTTGTCCCTCATCTAGGAGTGTCTTTTTTGCATCTTCCCCATGCCCCGAAACACTGAAAAGTCAGCTATTTTTTCATCCTTCCTCCCCATGTTTGGTCCTTCCCCCAACAGTAGATCTTTGAGGCCCCTCCCCCTGTAGATTTGGGATAGAGACTGCAGCCTTTTTCTTTACTAGAAGAACTGAATGCCTCCCCCTACGATTGCTGGTGCTTAATAGACGAGAGGATATTGGAGCATTTTGGGCTGGCTCCCTTGTCAGAGCCTTTAGGGGATTCTTTGGGTATTCGTTTAAGTTCTTGGTTCGTTGTTACTTCCTTTTCTTCATGTCTTCTGGGGATGCTAATTCATCATATTTGTTCTTATGCAGACAATATAATATTCAGTAAATTGATGCGGAAACATGTGCTGGGAGGTCGTTTTGGGGGAACTCCCAAATCCTCCAAGAGAGACCCTGCTTCTAGCGACTCCAAAAGTAAGCCCCGTGCCTCCTCCTTCGCTCCAGGTACTGTAGTAGGGAGCTCCTCTAAAAAGCCTCAAACAGGGGCACCCTCTTCTTGCACCTCCTCCATGCCTCCTCCTGTCCCTCCCTCCAGAGAGGAGACGGAACAGTTTTCCTTTGTACTCTCAGTCATCAATTGCTCGACCAAGATAACGGAAAACACCTCCCTGGTGCCTGATTTGAGGAGTGGGGTTCTATCCCTTGGGAATAGGCAGCTGCTATCTCCACTTGCTAGGGAGGAGTTAGAAAGGATGGAGGCCCTTTATCTCTTCAAGGTACCCTCCTGCCAAAATTCTGTGCCTGTATTCCTATGTCTTTCCCTGATGACTCTTGTTTCTTTGTAGGCTGCCTCGGTTTATGAGGAACTTTCTTCCAGGTTATAGGAAAACCCTCCTTCCAACGATGCCTAGAGGCATAAGTTGGAGGACAGGCTGGAGCGATTAAGGAACGAGAATGCTAGACTAAGTGATGCCAAGAAGCAGGTGGCAGGACGATGCCAACAGTTGGACAGGGAGGTGAGACAGTTGAAGAAGGAGGCAGCAAGCCAAAAGAGTGTTCTGAAGAACTTAGTGATGGACTTCCCCCACTCCGAGGAAGGGAATAACTTCTTGGAGGCTTACTGTGAAAGTCGGTTGAAGGAGTTCAAGAGCTTTGTGGAATACTAGCAGGAGGTAGGGAAGATAGTGGGGCCCTTCTTTGAATACGGCTTTCAGCCTGCAAGGAACAATTTCAAGCTCAGGGGTATCCCCTGCAGGGGAAGAGCCCTCTTTTCTTGATCTCGCTACTGCTTTGGATAACGCACCTGATCCTTTTGTCGGGCCCTTCTTCCATGGAGAGGGAGCCCTCCCCCCAGGCTCAAGTTAGTTTCTTCTTCGTTTTCTAACTAGAGATGTAACTCCTCCTACTGCCTCCTCGCCTGCTGCCGACGACCCTCCGGAGAAGGAATTAGA
>NC_026145.1:4207210-4218125 GCF_000512975.1 Sesamum indicum
GGGAAAAAAATTAATGTAATGTGCATGTTGGTTTAAGAATAATTTGTTTCTTTGCATCTGCTACCCCCATCTAAAATGGGGATGAAACAATTTTATTTTTTTTCTACTTTCCTGGGATACTTTCGATTCACCCCTAGCCATGCTTTTAGGCCAGGGGTCTGGTAATGCATTTTGATTCTTGCTTTCATGCTAGTCGTTCATCTCCATGAATGAGGTTGTTGATGTATTGGTATCTGCATGCCCAGTTATGACGATAGATCTCTTTTTTATGTTTTTGGAAGAGGTTTGCCAAAACCTCTTGTCTAGGGGGCCACTTGTGACTTCTTTTCTTGATAGACAGGACCTTCATGATGCCATGTTTTGGGTAGTTCTTGGTTTTCACTATTGTGGGATACCTTCTAAAGATTCCAAGTAGGGAGGTCCTCTTGGCTTTCTTGAAAAGGAGGGGAGTGCCCCTTTGAAATTCCATGCTAGATATGATATTTTCTCGCAGAACGTATCCTTAAACTTTTTCATAAATGAGTATTCGAGCAGTATACTAAAAACCACTTACATAAAAAAGTAATGAAGTATAGGATAAATGAGGGCTTAGGACAAGATCCTCAAGGGGTCCCTTTAGTGATGGAAGCTTGCATGAGCTTTGGAGAGCTTACTCCTAGACAAACTTTTATGCCTTAAAATGTGATGCATCGTACCTTTATGAAGAGATAGCTTTTACAGGCAAGGCTTGTGGAGATATATCAGTTAGGAGAACAGACATCGAAGGGACCCCTCTGGCGAACCTATGTGAGGATGCCCTGCAAGAGGGAATTTTTTTAGGGAGGGTCCTTGGGGAGGAGTTATTGTAGGAATGCCCTGTTGGAGGAAATTTTTAGAAGGGGTCCTTCAAAAGGACATATTGTAGGGATGCCCTGCAGGAGGTCATTTTTTAGAAGGGGTGTTTCAAGAGGACATATTGTAAGATAGCTGATGCATAATGAGGGTAATTTTTTTCGTGAGTAATATCTGTTGAGATTATGAATATTCCATGGTCGTGATATTGGATGCCCTTCAAGGTCTTCTAATTCATAAGAGTCTCGCCCTATTACTGTTGTGACCTTGAAGGGTCCTTCCCAGGTGGGGCCCAGTTTCCCGTCGATATCGATGTGTCTACCCTTCGTAACACAATATCACCCACTTGAAGGCTTCGAATCTTCACCCTTCTATTATGAGCATTGATCATGGTATTTTTGTATCTTTGGGTCCGAACCCTTTCCCTCAGTTCTTCGACAAGGTCCAAGTTTTTTTTAGCAACTCCGTGTTGTTTTCTTTCGAGAAATACAGAATTCTATATGAGCGTAACCCCAACTCCACTGGGATGATTGCTTCTGTCCTGTACACCATGGTGAAGGGGTTTTCTACTGTAGATCCTCTAGGGGTTGTGCGATATGCCTATAAGACACTGGTTAGTTCCTCCGTTCAATTTCCTCCAGCTCGTTGTAAGCGTCTTTTAATCTCTTGAACAAGTATTCGATTGGTGACCTCTATTTGTCCATTAGCTTGGGGATGTGCTACTGATGTAAATCTCTGTTTGATATGCAGACCTTTGCACTAGTCCTGTATCCTGTGGCCCAGGAATTATCAATCGTTGTCTGAGATTATTTCTTGAGGCAGTCCAAAGCGGCAAATGATGTTTTTCCACATGAATTACATTACCTCCCTTTCTGTGATACGGGTGAGTGGCTCGGATTCCACCCACTTGGTGAAGTAGTCAATGGCTACTAGCAGATATTTCCTTCGGCTGGGTACCAGGGGGAATGGTCCCACAATGTCTATTCCCCATTATGCAAAGGGGCAGGGTAACAGCATGGTCGCAAAGGGTTCTGCAGGTTGATGTTTAAGCAAAGAATATTTTTGACACTTCTCGCATTTGATCACCAACTGCTTTGCATCATGCTTCATGGAGGGCCAAAAGTACCTCGCCCTCAGTGCTTTGTTGGCAAGCATCCAAGTTCCCACATGCGCTCCACAGCAACCACTATGTATTTCCCTCAGGACTTCGACCCCTTCGGATTGAGATAGATATCTAAGCAAGGGATGTGTGAAGGAATTTTTGTAGAGGATCCCTCCCTATAAGAGAAAATGACAGGATTGAGTTTTGAGTCTAGCAGCCTCCCATCTATTGCTGCGAAGGAGTCCCTCCTCTAACCATCGGATAACGGGGGTCCTCCAGTCGTTCCAAGAGGATATAACTTGGATGTAAAGTTGTGTTCATGATTTAGGGAGATATTGTATGGTTATTTGCCTTGTTCTACACTCCTCTAAAGCACTAGCTAACTTTGAGAGGCACTCAGCCTTCACGTTCTCCTTTCTTGAAATTTCAATGATATGAAAGCTGTTGAACTCTTTCTTGAGTTCTGTTATCTATTGGAGATATTGGATCATGAGCTCCTCTTTATCTTCATAAAAGCATTGTTGTTGAGGATCAATTGGAAGTCTGAATAGACTATCACATGCCTGGCTCCTACGTCTTGTACCATTCTGAGTCCCGTGATAAGTGCTTTGTATTCAGCCTCGTTGTTGGAGGCTTTGAATCCGAATTTGACAGTGAACTCCAAGTCTTCTCTTTAAGGCGAGGTGAGGACTATGCCTGCGCTACTACTTTGGAAGGTGGAGGCCCGTCCACATGTAATAGCCATTTTTCGGCTTGGGAGGTATCCTCTTAAGCTGCTCCTGTAGTCTTAGAGACAAAATCAGCAGAAGCTTAAGCCTTGATAGTGGTTCTAACTATGTATGAGATGTCATATTCGCTTAGTTCCATCGCGTATTTCACCAATTGCCTTGAGGTATCTGGTTTGTCTCGCGTTTGTTTTAAGGGTAAGTTGGTTTTCACACTGATAGGATGTGAAAGAAAATAGGAGCGCAACCTCCTAGCAGTGATAACCAACGCGAGGTCCATCTTTTTTATGGGTGTGTATTGTCCTTCTGCTCCATTAAGGACCTTGCTGACATAATAAATCAGCATTTGTTTACCTCCACTTTGTGAAGTAGCACGGAGCTGATTGCTTGAGGGGGGTTGATAGGTAGACATAAAGGATATCCCCTTGGGAAGGCTTCTCCAAGAGGGGGAGCCTTGCTAGATATTGTTTGAGGCTTTCGAACGCTTGTTGGCATGAATCGTCCCACTTAAACTCTTTTGCCTTTTGGAGCATTTTGAAGAAAGACAAGTTTTTTTCTGCTGACTTAGAGATGAATCGACTGAATGCTGCTATCCTTCCCGTCAACCTTTGTACTTCATTAATGTTTGAGGGGCCTTCATGTCTAGAATGGTCTTGATTTTGAGGGGGTTGGCTTCGATTCGTATGAGTGACCATAAATCTTAGGAAACGTCCTCCTTTTCCCCCAAACACATATTTTCTAGGATTGAATTTCAATAGATATTTTCTTAAGACAGTGTTAGAGCAACTCAAGTGAATGTGATTGTTAGTGTCATTTATGCAGCTTATGATATTGCTACACGTCGAGAGCTATGGAGATCTTTGGAGATGCTGGCAGGTCAGTGTGTGAATGATCCATGGTTTGTAGGGGTGATTTTAATGTTATACGTGAACTCAATGAGGTTTGTGGTACTTCTGGTGATATAAGGGAGGTCATGGAGGAGTTTAATGCGTGTATTCAGGATACGGGATTGCTTTCGCTTCCTATGCAAGGTGAGTGGTTCACGTGGCATAACTGTAGCTCCAGCTCGCGTAGCCTATGGAAGAGGTTGGACCGTATGCTCATTAATAATGCTTGGCTAGAACGATTCTCAACCTCGTACTATTATAGTCTCACTTCATGCACATCGGATCATTCGCCATTGGTGCTCTATGGGGATAGGCAACAACAACTGAGAGATATATTCAGATTTGATAATTACCTTACTCTTTCACCGAATTATATTGCCAGTGTGCAGAATATTTGGCAGCATGAAGTGGTAGGGGTGCCAATGTACGCGATTACTCGTAAACTCCAGGCTTTAAAGCCTGCATTTCTTCATATGAGGTGCAATAAAGGGGATTTGACAATAAATGTACAGCTGGCCAAAGGGTTCCTTGAGACAACCTAGCAACTGGTTAGCACGGATAGACGGAATGAGTTGTTCGTCCTATTGGAATATTACTGTCGACTGGTCTATACCAAGGCAGTTAAGCTCGAGCAAATCATGCTACAACAGCGAGCAAAGATGCAGTGGATGGATGAAAGGGGGGAATCAATGTTCACGAATTTTCTTTCATAAGATTGTGCAACGTCGGGCTGTTCGAAGGATCTTTCAAATCAATGATGAACATGGGACTATCTACATAGAGCCAGGAGCAGTTATTTATGAGTTTGTCTCCCTTTACCAGGCTCTATTAGGTAGAGACAGACGATGCAAGTGATAGATATCTGATACCTGAGGCCATGGGCGAGGAATGTGTTCAATGAGGAGGAGACCCTCATACTACTCCAACCGGTGACAACAACTGAGGTGAAGCAGGTTGTGTTCGATATTACTGAGGACAAAGCACCAGGACCTGATGGGTTTTCCTCGGGCTTTTACAAAACCGCTTGGCCAATTGTGGGTCCTTAAGTAACGGAAGCGATATTGGATTTCTTCGCTACGGGGAAGATGCTTAAGCAAATCAACACCACGCTGTTGGCACTTATACCCATGGTACACTCCCCTAAACTGGTCACGGACTTTCATTCTATATCATGTTGTAACGTACTGTATAAAGTGATTGCTAAAATTATTGTTCAAAAGTTGAGTAGGGTGTTGGATAAATTAATCAGCCCTTGTCAGGCTGCTTTTGTTCCTGGTCGTAGTATAGGCAACAATATTATGCTTGCACATGAACTATTTACAGGGTATTAGCTAGGTGCGTCTCCCACCTAGATGTGCCCTTAAGGTGGACATTCGAAAAGTCTATGACACAGTAGAATGAGGCTTTCTACTGTCAGTTTTCCACATGTTTGGATTTCCAGCACCATTTATTCAGTGGATAGAAGAGTGCGTAACGACACCCTAGTTCTCGGTGGGTCTGAATGGGAAACCCCATGATTTTTTTGCGGGAGGGTTGAGGCAAGGTGGTCCCATGTCGCCCTACCTATTTGTTCTGGTGATGGAGGTGTTGCATCTTTTATTACTACAGTTGATTGAACAGGATGGGCATTTTTCATTCTAATGGAAATGTGCTCCTGCTCGAATTTTTCAGCTTGATTTTGCAGATGATCTGCTGCTATTTTGTAAAGGTGATATGGATTCTATAGGGGTATTCAAGTAGGGCCTAGATATGTTTGCATCTTGGTCGGGTCTACGGCTTAATGTACATAAGATCCACCTTATTATCTCTCGCTCGGCACATGGGATTCGAGAAGAGTTGTTGGCGTTGCTGGGATTCTAGGAAGGGTAGTTACCGATAAGATACATGGGACTTCTGCTCGTCTCGTATCGATTATTGATAACAGATTGTCAGCCATTGTTGTTGAAAATTGACCAACACATTAAGGATGGGAAGGTCTGGCGTTGTCCTATGCTGGAAGGATTCAAATCATCAAATCTGTTCTTATGGCGTTGAACATTTATTAGGCCTCAGCATTCCTATTGCCTAAAGGTGTTATAAGGGAGATTGGAAGCGACTTCAAGCGTTCTTGTGGAAAGGGGGGACGATTAGGGGCTATGCCAAGGTAGCATGGCAAGATGTATGTAAGCCGTTATCATAAGGTGGGCAGGGCTTACGAGACATTGCTACCTTAAATCGGGCTTTAATGTGTAAGAAACTCTGTGACGTTATAAGGTGTGATAGGACGTCTATTTGGGTGGAGTGGCTTTATCATGGGCGGTTGTGAAATACATCTATTTGGGCAGTTCTAGACCGTGGGGATTCATGAGGTTGGCGGAAACTACTTCGTCTATGATCCCTTATTCTGCCGTTCTATCTTTGGCAGGATCCTAGGCACAATCTTGGGCCCCTCATTGCTAGAACTCCCCATGGATCGCCACTCCATAAGCTTGGGATTTCTATCAAGCTCAGGAGCGTTATCATAGAGGAGCAATGGCAATGGCCCCTTATTATAAATATTGAGTGGTTGGAGATTCTACAGTCACTACCTTGGATTCATGGCAGTGTTGATCGCATCATTTGGCGGTATGAAAATGGTAGTCCTACATCCACATCTCTATACCGGTCACTGGTCCCTCTATGACCCAAGGTAGGTTGGTCTTCACTACTCTTGGGTTCCCTCAAGATCTCCAGGGAAAATTTTATTCTATGGCTTGCTATATTGGGGAAGCTTTCAAAAGCTGATAAACCATGATTCTCTTACCTACGCACCTATGTTCTATTAGATGAAGGGGCGAATGAGATGCATAGACACTTATTCTTCCAATGCCGCTACGCGCGACACTGCCTTATAGCTATTCGATGATCTGTTCGCTTCAATTAGCCGAACTGAGACTGGCCAATGGATATAGATTAGGCTACAAGAAATTCAAGAGGGCAACACATTATTAATCTCGCTTATCATGCGCTATTGGGTTCATGTGTGTATCATATTTGGAAGGAATGGAACTTGAGATGTTTTGAGCAGTCTGAGCGAGAACCGACCGCACTTGTTGTACTCATAGCGGAAGAGGTTAGACAGAGGATTCTTAGTTCTTCTTTAGCTCGCTTTGTTAGTTATTGTGCGTTATATAGACTTTGGCGTATCCCTTGGCCTGTCGAGGGAGAAGCCACTCATTGAGCACTATTGTACTGTACGAGTGTACTATTTATTTAATGAAAATTACATTTATCTTAAAAAAAATCAAAAAAGGGCATTTTAGTAAAAAATACCTAAGAAAAAGGTAAAAAATTGTTAAAAATACCCCCACATGCACAGAGAGAGCATGTAATGCACCTTCCATTAATTACTAAGAATGGGTGTTTGTTGTTGAGTTTTAACAAACATAAGGGGATTTTTAGCTTATTTTTAAACTAGAAAGGGTTTTTAGCAGACTTTTTAAAACATAGGGGGGTTTATGCATTTTGTCCCTTAAAGTCTGATAGGCTCCATACGAACATATCCATATTGTTTCTCAAGAACTCGATCATAACTGTTTCTAATATTTCATTCATGCGCGACCTGATCTTGGTCATCCTATCAGGTTCTCCCGCTATCAGCTCTATTACTTTATGCTCCTCATTAGGCTCTATTAGATCAAGCCTACTCATTTTTTGAATTTCTAAATCAATCTCTTTCCTCCTGATCTTTCTTTTTCTTTCATCTTGATTGCCCTTTTTCAGGGACAATTATAACATCTTCGAGCTTCCTTCTAATTGTAGGATACTTCCCTCACTTTGTTCCTTATTGGGAACTTTATTTTCAAGTGATAGGTTGACACTATTGCCCTAAACAAGTTTAGACTTGGTGTTCCTAGTATCACGCTATAGGCGAAAGGGGTATCTGCCACTAGGAATTTTGCCATCAAGTCTTCCTTCTTGGTTCTTCTCCAATTGATACTGGGAGTTCAATAGTGCCTAGAGACGTTACCTCACTACCTCCAAAACCTACTAAGGGTGTTTGTACAGGATCTAATCTTGTAGTATCTAACCCATTTTACTTAGCACCTCTTTAAATATGATATCAGCTGAACTATCATTATCTACCAACATTTTATGGATAGTGAAATTGGTAATGTCCATTCTTATCAACATGGGGTCGATTTGTGATCCCATCTCAGCGCTTATGTCCTTGTTCCCCAAGACTATATCATCTTCAAGTTCCACATTTATCACAAGCTCGCTCCTTCTACTCGATCTCGATTGCCTTTCCTATCTATTCCTCATTCTTGTGGAATCTCCCCCTATCGATCCTCCAGCTATAGTGTGAATTACACCTTTCACAAGTGCATTTTTCCTAGTCCTTGGATCCCTTCTTTCTTCTCTCTCCCTGTGCATTCCTCTTTCTCTACTTCTTAACCTGCTCCTCATCCTTCTCCCTGTCTCATCTCTCCCTCCTTTTTGATTTCCATGTGTCTGATCCTTGAAATAGCCTTATCGTACCAATATTTCTATCTCATCTTTCGACGAATAACAATCTTTTGTGTCGTGCCCTTTCTCTCGATGAAATTTGCAATACTTGTTGGAGTATTACTTGGCCGGTATGTCTAGGCCATTGGAGTAGATTATACTTTTCGACCATCATCAGTGCTTTGGCCCTTGTCATAGTGAGTGCGGTATATCTATGATACTTAGGCTGATAAGGTGGTTCTCTTTCTTTATTAAACCTAGCTCGCTTGCCCTTGCCATCGCCTTACACGATCGATCTCGACCTCTATTATTCTACACTCCCTATCTTTCTAGGCATTCATTTCTTTTTCATTGATATATTATTGTGCCATCCTCACTAATTGTTCCACATCTGTAGGTGGATCTCGCGCTAACACTGAAGTGAAAGGCCCTTTCTTTAGTCCATGTATCAAAATACTTACTATCATGTCAATCTGAAGATCTTGAACTTCCAAAGTCTCATTGTTGAACCTTCCTACCAAACTTTTAAGCGTTTCATCCTCTCTTTGTCTTATTGTAAATAGATATGCAGCAGAGCGCTTTTGCTTTCTCTTGCTCGCAAAATGGAAGGTGAACTTCTGCAACAGTTGCTCATAAGATTCAATGCTGCCATTGGGCAGGCTGGTGAACCATTCCTGCGCCTCTCCTGCAAGAGAGTAACAAACAATTTACCTGTAAGTGGACCTGATTGTCCGTATAAATTCATTACCCACTCGAAGGCTGCCACATGTTCCTAAGGATCCTTAATTCTTCCATATTTAGGTAGATTACATTCTAAAGTCTGGGTTCACCACCTCTGTTAATATCTATAACAAAAGGGCGAGTTTCTGTTTTGAGCTACCAATTCTCCGCTTGTTTTGAACTCATCAATTTGCTTGCCCAATAGCTCTATCTATTTTTCCACACTATCCACTTCAGCTCTAGAGATCGCTGGTTCTCTTCTTTTGATCCTTTCTCTACTATTGGATCCTACTTCCGAAGATTCCAATTCATGGCCTTTCACAGGCTCCCTTATGCTCGTTCCTTCATATGTCCTTTCGACTTCCTTCTCTTTAAACAATTGTCGTTTGATCGTTTCCTTAACAATGGTGTGGCAGTTCTCATTTCATAAGCCACAAATGTGTTCTTTCCAATTTCTTGCATTAGTCTCTGCAACTCCCCCCGGCAATTATACCATCTGTTCTCTTTGTCTAGGTGTATCTTCCACTCCATGCACATCTCCCCTCGACGTTCCTTCCATTCTCTTTCAATTGGCGATCCTTAGATTTTCCACAGACGGTGCCAACTGATCCAGATCAAAATATGTGACCTCCCTTGAGTGGTCCATGTTAGTCACATATTCGCCTCAATTCGTTAATGAGCCCTGAGGATAGTTAAACGTACATTAGGCTAGTAGGGTTCGTCCCCAACTAAGATCCTTTAACACTCAAGTTAGTTCAGGTCAAGATAGAAATATGCAATCTGTAGGTTTATTAGTAAGAGCAACAAATACGTGTTACCTTAAAATGACTCATATCTGAAGTATTTATAAGGTCCAAGTGTACATTATGGATTGGGTCACGTGTTTCCATCTGAACGTTTCATTGCTTTTAATCGCACGGTGGAGAATCAAGTCTTCCAACCAGGTGGCTTTTCGGGTTCTGGCGCGGGTTGGGGATCCAAGGACTCGATCCGCGTATTGGTGCACCAATCCTGCTAGCTTTTAGGCTATTTTACCCCTAATAAGGAGCTTTTTCATCTTTTTGCATAAATAGGGGTAATATCCCCGTCACGTGCCACGATTCATGGCTGATTACTAGAAAATTAAGCCTTTGATTTGAATAATTAAATATTGCATATGATCTTTCGTAAATTATGTTTTTCCGTAGAGTAGTTGCGGTTTAAGAAACACGCCATTTGATAAGCACATGTATTACATTATTATTACTTGACTTGTACTTTTAAAAAAAAAATCATTATTGTGCATGATGTGCGTAGTTGGTTTCATTAAATTAATAATGTAAAATAGATGAATTAAAACTGAGATAAAATAATTGTTTTCTCGTATACTGTCGATATATTTATTACGAAAGATGCTGTATGATAAGCGCATATATTACTTCATTATTAGTTGACTTATATTTAAAAAAAAAAAATCATTATTGTGTACGATGTGAGTAGTTGACTTCATTAAATTAATAATGGAAATTAAATGAAAACTGAGATAAAGTAATTAATTGTGTTTGGATTTGTATTTTAGTTGTTTTATTTTGTGTTTTGAAAATAGAGAGAGAAAAATAGAGATAAATAAGTATGTGTTGAAAACAGATAATATGTTTGGATTTGTGTTTTCGGGTAATTTAAAATATTTAAAATAAGTGGCGTAGGTATGATGTTGTGATTTGAGACACAAAAATCACTATTTATTGTCAAATCATATATTTTTATATATAAATATTTTATGTTTAATATTGTAATTTTGGGAGACAAAAATTACTGTTTATTATCAAATCATGTCTGTTTTATATTATGTATATACATATTATATATAAAAAGTTGAAAAACAGAAAAACACGCAGATAAGGTGTAAGAACACTAAAACAAACATTGAGTGTATTTTATCTTATCTCGAAAAATATAAAGCCACAAATCCAAATATAGCCATTGTTTTCTCTTATATAGTCAGTATATTTATTCAATTCATGCGTGTTCGTGAATAGATTTATATTATTTTAATTCTTCCTATTTTTAATTATTTTTTCTTTAGAGTTTACTTGTACCTGCGAAAAGGGTGAACTCTAACAAAAAAATATTATTTTGTGCATTGCTCTCAATCCCCCCCCCCCCCCCCTCCTATATATAACTGGTAAAATTTTAAATTTTTT
>NC_026145.1:4218236-4224111 GCF_000512975.1 Sesamum indicum
CTTTAGGTCATTAGCACTTTTGTTCCTATAACTTAATCCATTTACACATTTAGTCATTTTCTTACGAATTTAGTCTTTTATTGACAAATTTATTCCTATACAGACAAGTTTGGTCCTAACGACTCATAGTTGTAAAATAAAAAATGAGATTTTATTATAGTATGACGAGGACCAGAGTTATAAACAAATGACTAAATTTGTTAAAAAAGACTCAAATATAAAATACTTAGGACTAAATTCATAAAAAGAAAAAAAAAACTAAATATATAAACATAATAAATTTGAGAACTAAAAGTACTAACAATCTAAAATTATAAGAATAAAAATATAATTTTGCCTATATATACCAAAGCAGGACGCCTAAAGTTACATCACAATACATCAGTTGCACTTTAACAGTTTCCCTTTCTTTCTCTCTCTCATAAAGAGAAATGGCATCAGCAGAGCATCATCCATTCGAATTTCAGACAGCCCTCAAAGACTTGGCTAATTCTGCCAATCTCAAAGCCGTTCCTTCTAAATTTAATTTCATCAATGACTCCACTGCATTACCTTGTGATTCTCTCCCCGTCATTGATTTCTCTGCCATCACCGCCGAAGACCCTGATCGACGGTCCCAAGCCATCAACGATCTCTCCAATGCATGCCAAGAATGGGGCCTCTTCATTGTAAGTCCAGAACATAAAATGTTTCTTAATTAATTTCCTCCTTCACATTGATTAATTTGTTTGGTAATTGCATGCAGCTGGTGAATCACGGGATACCGGAGGAGTTGATGAATGCGACTTTTACTGCAACCCGGGAATTTTTCAGTCTGCCAGAGTCAGAGAAGAAGAAGTATGAAGCAAAGAGCGCTTCGGATCCCATCAACTGTGGCAATTTCAACGTTGCCGATACCTCAAACCAGATATTCACCTTGTGGAGGGAGTACCTCAAACTCTACGTCCATCCTGACTTTCACTGCCCCAACAAACCCCACCTCTTAAGGTAATTAGGAACATCATATAAGATAATTTATGTTTTTGTGATACTGTAAATGAGTAAATTATACATCCTCTTATAAAAAAATAATGATAATTTACCCCTCTTTGTTTTTCAGAAGTAATTTATAATTTAAAATAAGGTAAACTGCTTCTTTCTAAAAAACATAAAGGGGATAAATTATTGTATTTTTAAAAACAAATGGAGGTAAATTGCTATTTTTTTTTATATGAGATAATTTGCTCATTTGTAATATCACAAGAGATTGTTTGCATTTATTCCAATTCTTCACTGTCAACTCAGTTTTGGTCACGTACGACTGGCCATGCAATATCACTCATTATCAATTATCGAACTTAATTACATTTTTTCAGACAAGAACAAGTACTATGTATGGTTAATATAATTAAGGAAAGAAAAAATAATCTCGAAGAGATTTTGTCTTAACAATTTTTATTATGTATAAAACTGTAGTGATGTTCTGCGGGAGTATAGCGAAAGAACCCTAAAATTGACCAGGAAATTAATGGAAGCAACGTCTGATGCCCTGGAACTGGAACGAGATTACGTGGAGCAAGTTTTGAAACTCGACTCGAGCTTGCAGATTTTAGTTGCAAATCTCTACCCACCTTGCCCTGAACCCGGCAAGGCAATTGGGCTCCCACAACACACAGATCCAGGTCTCTTCACCTTTCTCATACATAATGGAGTGGCTGGACTGCAAATTGAGCACAATGGCCAGTGGTTTAACCCTGTTTCCCCACAAAATTCTATTTTAGTTAATGTTGACGATCAGCTTCAGGTAATTAATCAATAATCCCCTTATCCAGGAAATTTTTTCTATTATATTATATTTTATTTTTTATTAGCATTTGTCTATAGCTAATTATTATAATTAAAAATAAATAGTCGTAGCAAATAGTCATTGATTATGGCCATGCAACGATTATTCGCCGTAGTATATACGAAGGTGACTAAAATATCTGGCATGGCATTTATGTTTTCCATTGCTCCTAGTTATGGCAAATAACTTTTTCTTGGTGAAAAATTTACTTTTTTTATTGGTTTTATTTAACTGTGGTCAATATATTTTAGAGTAAATTACAATGACCTTTCCTGAGGTTTGACATAATTACGAATACTCCCTCATTGGTCAAAAAATTACAAATACCCCCCTAATATTTGATAAATTATGTAATCTTGGGATGGAGGTATGAAATTGTCAACTTTGTCCTTACTGTATTTTTTATGTTTTTTTTAAAAAATTAAAAATTTATAAAAAAATCGAACGTGATGAATGAAAATTTTTTAAAAGTTATAAAAAAGATTATTCACTTAGTCCATATTTTTTTTAATAATAAATAAAATTATAATTTTAAATCCACAAAGCATTTTTGTTAGTTCACCATAAAAAGAATTTATGAAAACCTAAGGATTGAGCTAATTGTTAAATGACGTTAAAATCGAGGGGATATTGATAATTTTTCAAACAATGAGGAGCTATTGGTAATTATGTCAAACCTCATTGGAGGTCATTGTAATTTACCCTAAATTTTATTTATCATAATTTTTTCCCCATAATTATTAATATTATAGTCAATAATATTTTTTTCTTGTGATGTTACGTTAACATCATTTTTGTATTTTATGGAATATTTTATAGACCCGAAAGTTATGTATAAAAAAGGTATCAAGTGAAAATATAGAAGCTAGCTAGATTAAAATTTGAACCAAGTAAAAGGCTTATTTATTGAGTTTCTGTAATTAATGATTGCAAGGCCATGATTAAGAGTGTACTGATTTACAAAAGGGTAAAATACACACATTTTACACACTTAAAGTATATTATCTTCATCAATTATTTTTCTATATTGAAAAAATCTTAAATTACCTTATTATCTTTGTGATAATCCTTTAAATAAATAAAAATAGACAAAAATACCATTGACTATTAATAATTTGTTATATTCACTTTATATGTCATCTATAGGTAAATATATCAATCTGTTCGACTTTATTTTTTATATATTTATAATATTAATAAATTAATATTGAATTACTCACATATTGATATGGTCAATGTTAGTACTTTTAAGTTAAAATATATTTATAAACTTGTGTCTGTGCATTATACTAGATATATTTTTAATAACAATATTATCGTAAGTGGTTGTCGAGCCTATGATTTTGGCACCCAAATGGCAAGTAAGGTAATTTTTTTTTTTTTTTTTTTGTCTTTCTATATAATAACTCTCTTTTACCTCTTTACGTCACCTCTTAGGTCCAACACGTTTGGTCTATCAGTTAGTGTGCAATACCTAAATCCAGATCTAGACCCCTTTTGATAATTATGACCTGTATCTATACCTAATATTTTTGCATTAGATCTAGAATTAGACACATATCTACAGTAATAATTTTTTTGGTCCGAGTAGAGCTACCAGTAGGTAAAATTTTAATATGCAATAATGCTTCTTTATTCGTTAATTTAAAAAATTTATAAACTTTTGCTAATTATCAATACAACTATTCATATACTCAAATTCAAAATAATTAACTTGTACTTAATTAATTTATACAAATCTAGTATTAAATATTTATAAACATTGTAGTTAAATAAACTTTTTAAATTGATTGATATATTTAACAACAGAGGAAATTAATATGAATATATCATATTATTAGTAGTTAAGGGAATTTTTGTCAATTTTTATTTAATTTAAAGGATTATCCAGATATGGGCGGATAATGAAGGTGTATTTAGTCTAGGGGGTAATTAATGATGGTAATATCAGGGGTGCAAAATATATTTAACCCTTTACTAAATTTATTTAGAATATGCTATAAGTTCATACATTAATATATTGTTAGAGCTTATAAAATGTTGTATTTTATTTTAAAGGTATTTACAGCCCCATATATTCAGAGTAACAAAATAAGCACTCTAATTATACGGATGACAAAATTATTTATTTATTTTTTTTATAATTACAGGATTTCGACCACCAAAATTTTAAATTTACTTGAGTGGATGAAAATTAAGCATTATTTTAAAAATACTTTCTATGAGGGGGTTGGTCAGATTTAAAAATTTCATGGTGTCATCTTCATAATCTTTGTTATTTCATTTTCTTTTGGGATTGGCCAGATTTTAAGCAACGGGAGATACAAGAGTGTGAAGCACAGAGCCGTTTTGAATAGCGAAAAAGAAAGAATATCAATTGTTGTAGCCAATGGTCCATCGGGGGAGGCGGTCGTCGGCCCTGCCACGCCGCTCGTACAAAAAGACGGCCGTCCATTGTATCGTTCGATGAGGTATGTGGAGTACCTGGAGACACAGCTGACGAAATCTCGAATGAACGGCAAATCCCTCCTGGAACAGCGTATGATATGATATATCGGAGGAGAAGCTTTGATTTTGCAAAATTTACGTATAGAATAAGAAGTTATTTATTGAGAAGATGATCATCAATCACCATTCCCAATTTCTCATGCCTTATATGGTTTATTGGGAGTAATTATTAATATAATTACAGTCTTAATCATTATGTTAATTATGGTGATTTTTTTTAATTGATGATGCATATGCTTAATTAGAACATATATGACGTCTTAGAATATTACTGGGTAAATAGTAGTTTACCCGCTGTAATATTATAGATAAATAAATTAGTCCTTGTATAAATAAATAGCAATTATTCCCCTGTACCTTTTAAAATAAAATTATTGTATTTTAAAAAATATAAGGAGATAAATTACTAATTTTTTTTTATAGAAAAATAATTTACTCATTTTCAATATCATAGAGGAGTTGTTCGTATTTTTCTCGAATATTATTATAGCTTGTGTATGCTTAATTGTACATGGTGCAATACTCTCAATATTTTTTTATTATATATTAGCATTGCATTTCATGTTATACTTCAAATTTACATGTATAAATCTATATAATTTTTCTTATAATAATATGACATAAATCGAACAAGGTTTATTATTCAGTAAGTTTTTGTCTTTTAAATCTTATGCTTTTATTTTTATATCCAATTTTAAACGAAGACAAAATTAAACTACGAAGAAAATTTATACACATTTAATTTTATTTTTTCTTCATCTAATCTCTCTGAACAGACACCAAACTTCTTTTTATATATCCCTTCTTACTTCAACTTTTTTTATATATAGGCACCCATTTTTGACATCCACCAAACAAGAACATCAGATAATTGCGATCGAAAAACAACCAATCCATGTGAATTTTTTGGGATCTCTTAGAACAATCTCAATATGCATTAGTTCTTCCATTCGTTGGACCTTGGCCGGTGCCTTCTCCCTTTCTCCATTTTCGACATTGTCTTTTTCGCATTTACCGGGGGTGATTCCCCATTTTGTTCGTTGGAAGGTGCCCCTTTATCATACTGATTAGAGGACACCTCCTTACTCTGCTTGTTAGAGAGCATCTCCTCGGGCTCCCTTTCCCTGTTTCTCTTTTGCCCTTTGCGCACACTTTGACATAGCATTTGTGAGATTGGAGGGGGTCCTCTTGTACTTCTCTTACTCCTCCCGATGTAGGAAATTTGATTTCATATGGTTAGTGGATATCACAACTTGAAAGGCGTTGAGCGTGGGCCTTCCTAGAATGACATTATAGGCTGAAGGGGTATCCACCACCAGGAATTTTAATAGGCATGTTCTTCTAGTAGCTCCACTGCCCAAAGTCAGAGGGAGGGAGACCATACCTCTAGGGTGGATTACCTCTCCTGCAAATCTATAAAGGGAGGTATTCACTGTCTCCAGGGGGTATCCCCTAACTGCATTTGATCGTATGCTTTCCCAAATAATATGTCCGCGGAACTTCCCGAATATATGAAGATGCGTCCCACTTCGTAATTAGCCA
>NC_026145.1:4224121-4242040 GCF_000512975.1 Sesamum indicum
GGAGGCTTTCAGGACCTGAACGTTCGACTCTTTCGAATTGGATGAGGGGGGCGCCCTCCATGGAACCAACATCCCGTACTTCTTTTATGATTGTGTTGTGCACCTCTCTGATCTGCGCCTTTCGGGCATGATGGGAATCACCTCCTTGTGGTCCGCCTACGATCATCTGTATGACTCCCTTCCAAGGAGGACCTTGGCTTCATGTCTCCCTTTAATGCTATTTTTGTGTTCTTCATTGAGTGAAGCTTCCGGAGGGGAGATCTTCACTTCTTTTCCTTTGTTTATTTCTTGCTTAACGTAGGGCCCTGTTCTCCGGGCCTTTTCCCAACATACGTACTCTAAGAGGTACCCTTTTTGAATGAGCCTTCATATCTCATTCTTTAAATGTCGGATTCTTCAGTAGTGTGGTCTTAATCATTATGAAAATGACAAAACTTATCGGATTTTGGACGTTGAGGTTGCTCTCTCCATTATTGGGGGTGGGTGAGCAGGCATTTCCCTTCGACCGCCATGAGAGCCTGGGTGATAGGCACCACGAGAGGGATATAAACAGCTTGAATCCTGTGGAAGAGTGCCTTCTTCTCCCTAAATTCAGTGCGTTGTTTCTTGATGGGGGCTTCCTCCCTGGCCTCTTTCCTCTTTTCTCCCCGACTCTCCCTTTTGGCCGCCTGGGCGTCTTTCATGTTAATGTATTTAGCCGCTCGAGCCAGGTGAGCGTCAAATTTTGAAACTGGGTTCTTGGCTAGGGACTTGAAGAAATCCCCATCCAAGAGACCGTGAGAGAAGGCACTGACCTTTACTTCTTGTGTGGTGGAGGGTACCTCCAAAGGCTGCCACGTTGAATCTCTGCAGGTACTCTCTCAAAGGTTCATTGTTTTTGTCACACGGCGAAGAGGTTAAACTCCATCTTCCGTAGCTTCCGACTACTGGCGAATTGGTTTAAGAATATGGGCCTGAACCCTTGAAGCATCATATCGCTCCAGGGGGCAATTGGTTAAACTATTGCTGTGCGACCATGGCGAAGGTAGTCATGAAGACTTGACACTTGATCCCATCCATGTATCTGTGCAGCAAGGCTGCGTACTCAAAACACAAAAGATGTTCCTCAGGGTCACTCGACCCATCGTACGCAGCAATAGCAGGAGTATGGTAATTGGCCGGGAACTCATCCGCCATCACAACGTTTGTGAAGGAGACCCTACCTGCAATTCTTCTCATGGAATTCCCACTATTTGGTGTTGCACATCTTGGAGGCCCTTCTAAAGACACTCCAGACAGGCCAACCATTGTTGGGGGACCTCTGGTGGAAATGCTAAAGGAAGCCCCTATGCCCCGTAGGGGTGCTCCTATTGCAGTAACGCGTCTCTTGGGGGAGCTCCTTCTATTCCTTCCTGAAGGGTACCTGCTTCCAACATGGGGCTCGGCGACCAGGGACTAGTATCGCCATCTGCTCAGGTACATCCGCTGCAACAACCTATTGGATTGCACCCAGCAAAGTTGGGGAAAGTTCACCTGATGTGGTGTCATAGGAGGTGCTTTGCCTTGGAGGGTCAACTAATGGTTTGGTCACTTTGGGAGATAACAACGGAGCAGAGAACACTGGGGTGGACCCTCTTACTGGTGTTAGGGAGGCCCCTGTAACAACTTGGAAAGGCTTATTGCTATCGGGTACCTCCGTGGTGTTCTGCTTGTTAGCGTGATTGTTGGGGGTTTACATAGTATCTCACGCCTTTAACTCAAAGTTCCCCCACAAACGGCGCCAATTCATTCTTGCAATTTTAGCATGGGCGCAAAACTCTTGAATCTTGATGTTGGATCTAGGCTAATTGATTGAAGGCTCTTGAGAGAGAGGACTTGCAAAACAAAGGGTTAGCACTCTAATGCTTAAGTTAGTCCCAAACGAGAGTAGATGAAAATAAAATACATTATGATAAGAAATTATGATAGAAATGAGGATTTCGTATGTGAGATCATGAAATTATGGGGTAAGAAGAGCAACAAGAAGAATTCTAAAATCTTTTTCCGATGGGGGTTTTTGTTAGGTGGTACTCCCTGTATTTATAGTAGAAGAGTCCTCCTATGGCAAGAGTCCGAGGAGGTGTATCTGGTGAGAAGGATCTGAAGTTCCGGTAGAAAACGTGGGTTTTGGGGATAAGGCTCCTCCTTATCCATTTTAGCAACAAACCCTCGGAAAAGAGAGACTCCTTCGTCATGCGGACGCCTGTCCGATAAGGAGTCCCTTCTAGCTGTACAGTCCAACTTCCTATGAGCATCCCCTTTCTTCTGGCTTACCTTAGAAGACCTCGAAATGGGGCTTCCTGCCTGGGCCGAATTCAACAAAACAAGCTCCCCTACTAGGCTCAGGTGTAGAGGGGGAGCCTTTTGGGTTGAGTCGAATGGACCTTCGTTCTGGGCCAACCTGAATTTGTAGGAGGTCTTCTTGTTGGGCCAAACATGGTCATTTGGGCAGGCTGCCTCTCCTTTGGGTTGGTGGACCTTATTTGGCCTTAGCTCTTCTTCTCGGGTCAACTTCTTTTGGGTCATACCCATCATAAATGTTTTAGCTAATTAATAATAATAATAATTATAATTAAATATATATTTTAGTTAATTAAAAATAATTTTAGATTTAACAATTAACAACATAAAATTATTTGAATGTAAATATAATTTAATTTAATATTTAATATTAAATATTGTCCATTGGAGAAAGCCTCAAGAAGGGTGGTACAAACTGAATACAGATGGAGCGTCTAAAGGTAACCCAGGTATTTCCGGCGCGGGCGGAATCCTCAGAGATCATCTTGGACAAGTGATCTTTGCCTTTCAAGAACCTCTTGGCATTACTTCTAACACCCAGGCTGAACTTCGAGCTATACACAGAGGACTGAAAATATGCATCGAAAAGGGATTTCACAATATTTGGATTGAAACGGATGCAATGGCTATTATCAAGCTCATCTCCTCACCACGACAAGGGGCATGGGACCATCAGATCACCCTTCAAAGCATTCGAAAACTGTTAAGGCAAATCGAATATAAAATCTCTCACATCTTTAGAGAAGGAAACCAAGTAGCGGACTTTCTAGCCAATCAAGCATGTACATCTCAACAACTTAGCATCCTTACCAAGGAACACCTCCCAAGTAAAGTGAAAGGTATTGTTAACCTTGACTTATGTGGCCTCCCACACGTTCGACTCAAAATTGTTGTTGACCCCTCTTGAGTAGGTTACTTGTTACCTTGCCTTAGCTTCGCGTGAATGCTGGGTAAGCTGCTTTGTTGTTTTCGTTACTGCATTGTTGTTGGCCTACTCTATAGCTTAATTGTGTGCTTCTATTTTGTGGTTGTTATGTGCAATCTCATTTCTTTTTGTCTTGTGAGCATGCTTTGATTGTGCCATAATTTGGTCACACGTTGATATTGCATTGTTGCTCATACTTTGACTTGTTTTGCTCCATCATTTTGACTTGAAAGCTGAGGATTCATGTGACTAATATTCAGTCAGCTTCTCCCCTATTTATCTATTAGAACTGTTGATGATGCATCACTTTTGGTGACAATCTTTGAATTTCTTGTATAGCCTGATCTACAAATGCTAGTTGGAACCGATGATTCAAGTGTAGTGGCAGAAACTTTTTGACACACTGGATTATCGTCTTCAACTTTGTATATCATCTTAGCTAGTATTACTTTTATAAGAGAGTAGTACTCCTTGTTTATGCTTTTGCGATTTAATGTAAGGGAGTAGTACTCCTCGTTTATGCTTTGGGCGAATATTTGTAAGGGAGTAGTACTCCTGATTTTACAGCTTTGTTAGAAATGATAGGGAGTCAGCACTCCCCGCTGTAAATCTGCTCATTTTTTTAATAAAGAAGGATTGGGGATTCCGAAAAGCTCCCCCCCTCCAGGTGGTTTCAATTAAAAAAAATAAATAAATAAATTAAATATAATTTAATATTTTAATTTAAATTATAAAAAAATACAAAAATAAAAAAGGGCATTTTAGTAAAAGAACACCTAAGAAAAAGGTCAAAAACAGTTAACAATACCCCCTCATGCACAAAGAACGCATGTAATGCATCTTCCGTTAATTACTAAGAAAGGGATGTTTGTTCTTGAGTTTTAACAAACACAAGGGGACTTTTACCCTATTTTTAAAATAGAAAGGGGTTTTTAGCAGACTTTTTAAAAACTCAGGGGGGTTTATGCATTTTGTCCCTAAAAGTCTGATGGGCTCCATGCGAACATATCCATATTGTTTGTCAAGAACTCGATCATCACTGTTTCTAATCTTTCATGCATGCGCGACCTGATCTTGGTCGTCCTATCAGGTTCTCCCGCTATCAGCTCTATTACTTTATGCTCCTCATTAGGCTCTATTAGATCAGGCTTACTCATTTTGACTTTCTAAATCAATCTCTTCCCTCCTGATTTTTCTTTTTCTTTCATCTTGATTGCCCTTTTTCAAGGACAATTATAACATCTTCGTGCTTCCTTCTGATCGCAGGATACTTCCCCCATTCTGTTCCTTATTGAGAACTTTATTTTCAGGTGATATGTTGACACTATTGCCTTAAACAAGTTTAGACTTGGTCTTCCTAGTATCACGCTATAGGCAAAAGGGGTATCTACCACTAGGAATTTTGCCATCATAGTCTTCCTTCTTAGTTCGTCTCCAATGGATACTGGGAGTTCAATAGTGCCTAGAGACGTTACGTCACTACTTCGAAAACCTACTAAGGGTGTTTGTACAGGATCTAATCTTGTAGTGTCTAACCCATTTTACTTAGCACCTCTTTAAATATGATATTACCTGAACCGTCATTATATACCAACACCTTATGGACAGTGAAATTGGCAATGTCTATTTTTATCAACACTGGGTCGTTCTGCGATCGCATCTCAGTGCTTATGTCCTTGTTCCCCCAGACCATATCATCTTCAAGTTCCACATTCATCACCAGCTCGCTCCTTCTACTCGATCTCGATTGCCTTTCCTATCTTTTCCTCATTCTTGCGGAATCCCACCCTATCGGTCCTTCGGCTATAGTGTGAATTACACCTTTCATAGGTGCATTTTTCTTAGTCTTGGATCCCTTCTTTCTTCACTCTCCCAGTGCATTCCTCTTTCTCTACTTAACCTGCTCCTCATCCTTCACCCTGTCTCATCTCTCCCTTCTTTTTGATTTCCCATTGTCTGATCCTTGAAATAGCAATGTCGTACCAATATTTCTATCACATCTTTCAACTAATAACAATCTTCGATGTCGTGCCCTTTCTCTTGGTGAAATTTGCAACACTTGTTGGAGTATTTCTTGGCCGGTGTGTCTAGGCCATTGGAGTAGATTATACTTTTTGACCATCATAAGTGCTTTGGCCCTTGTCATGGTGAGTTAGGTATTCTTATGATACTTAGGCTGATAAGGTTGTTCTCTTTCTTTATCAAACCAAGCTCGCTTGCCCCTTGCAATCCCCTTACAAGATCCACCTTGATGAGTGTCGAGACCACCAAAAATAATTTCTACAACACTTTGCAAAGTGGGAGTAGGGTCGATTCTACAGAAACTAGTTTAAGTCGATTTCTTTAAAAGAAAAAGAAAATAGTTGGGGGGATGTTCGATAGTAGAGAGAAATAATTAAAAACTAAAATGAACTAGAAAGCAATTAAAATTACCAGGCGAAGATGTAAGAGAGGATTTTTCCGGTTGAGGTCACGATCATGCTTGATTCTATGAGTTGATCATTGATGCAAATGTGACACTTGTATAAACAAATAAATCACTTATGGTCATTGGTACAATCTAACGACCTCACCTTTTCTTACATTTTCGTCAACCAAGGTACGACTTTTGGCTAGATCCCGAATTAACGGAAAACCCTGGGAACGTCCACAAGATTTAATCTATTAACAACATTAAGAATTAAAAAGGCCTGATTCTAATTAATAAATTCCTACGAGGATAATTCGTTTAAATTAGATCATTCATTTCCCCTAATATAACTAACTACTTTGACATAATTAATTATGCTACATTGCTACTAAGTATTGAACTAAATAAATAATTACACGAATTTGTTAAGCCCAATTAGCTAAGCAAACCTTCTTGATGAACAATTGGCCACATTATTCATAAATCACATGTTCGTAATAAAGGCACAAAGAATAACTTGAATACTTATTTAACAAGTGTAAAAAGGGCAGATTAGATCTCACAACAAGTTACGAATCAAGCAATCGCCATAACTTTAGCTAGAAAATAATAAATTTAGCCGGACATGTTAATGAAAGAACACACTAAGAAGTGAAATTCCATTAACCCCGGCAACGAATTAAAACTAAAAGAGAGGGTATGAAAGTGAAGTAATATATTGAATTCAAAATATTCTCTTCAATTCCAAAGTGTGTTTGACAAATGGAGAGACCCCCCTATTTATAATAAAAGCCTCCTATGAATCTAGACATAGGGGGGAGATAAGTACACGATTGGTTCTAAAATGTCAATAAATCATCAATTATGTATTTAAAGGAGTCCTTTCCAATATTCAACAAATCATTCATTTTTTCTCTTGCGAAAATCGCGTCTTTCTTTTCTTCATCCGTGTTGACCAAATCACTAAGCGTGGGCACGTTTAGTCATTTCCACAAAACTGTCTTGAAATCTTCTTTTCCCTTTTTGGTGTCCTCAATATCCATTTTTTGGCTCGATTTTGCCATCTTTAGCCCATATCATCCCTTTTAGCTGAATATGCAATAAATTCACAAGACTAGGAATATTTTTGGCTCAAAAGAAAGACTAAATCAATATAAAATCATGACAATTTGTTGAGTTATCAAATACCCCCACACTTAACTCTTTGCTTGTCCTCAAGAAAAATTAAGATGGATTATGCACTCAAAACTCCCTCCAAATTTTGAACATACTCAAGGCAAATTGTAATCATGAGCAAAGTAAATGACCTATTTTATGAAAAAGATAATTCAACATGTATCCAAACAAGTTTTTACGTAATGACTATTATCAAAACCAATCGTTTAAAACTAGTGGACTATTTTCTCTCCGCTTTCCATTCTTTCAAGTGTATATATGGCTCAAGTGTTTCTCTCGACACTTACTACGACAATGTTTCACCATAAGCTTGCCTATACATCACATCTCGACTACTTTGAAATATGCACATACATTGATCAAAAGGTCTTCGATTTTGGTTGTAATGGGGCTTTGGTTGGGGGTAGGATATAAGGATAATGAGGTTAAATTCCAAGAAACCAATTAGAGCACCAAAAAATTTAAGTGAACAATAATTTGAAGCTCTCAAAGTTTACTCATTTACCCTCAAAATTTTTCGACAATTCCTTAAACTATGCCTTTTTTTTTCTTTTGGAGAGTTCATATATATACATATATATATATATATATATTTCTTCTTTTTCTCTTTTTCTTTTTCTTTTACTTTTTTGGTGGCAAGAAAATTGCTTTCTTTTTTTTCCCTTTTTTGCCACTTTTTTTTTTCTTTTTCTCCTCTCCATTTTTTTTGTGATAGGCATAGAATAAGAAAATTGATGTTGGCTTCCACAAAGTAAAGAAGACCAAAATTTTGGAACCCACACACTTATTTTGAAATGTCACGAAGATTACAATGGTCATTCCCCATTTTGAGAACTTATTCTTTTGAATGTAAACCCATTTCCCTTGATGCTCCAATAATTCTTGTAAGGGTCAAAATCAAAGGTTTAAACAAATGACGGAATATGTTTGTGTATAATGAGTTGTATCAACAAAACAGGTTAAAAGGGCTCAAATGGGTTCTCTAAAGTTAAAATGTGGTGTGGTGGTGAATGAAGGCCAAAAGTGGTTTCTAATGCCTTTATCATATCCAAATAAATGCACATTTGTGTGGCCTCGATGTGGTTCAAGGCAAGTTCTAGGAAGACAAAACCATGGAAGTGTTTTTCTCTCAAGAAAGAATGAAATTTAACATGAATATATTAAGCTCAAAGTCTCACGAGGTGTGTTTTAGTCCACTAATCCTATATCAAAAGATTTCAACTCAAATCATTTTGGTAAAAGTAAGTTTTCAACTTGTGAATTATGCTTAAATATAAAACATGCATTATTTTGCACATAACGTCATTAAGCCAAGAATAGTACAAAATTGAAAGTGTTTCATCATGCCAAAATTATTCACAAAAATTTGTCAAAGAGTTCCTCATTTCAAATTAACTTGAAATAGAAAAGGAAAATTTTTCACTAAGTTCGTCCCTCAAAAACTTTCATCAAGCATTTTCACCAAGTATATTAAAATTTTTCATCAAGCTCAAAAATCCTTCCAAGCACATTCAACAAGCACAAAAGAAAATCATCCACCACCAAGCACATCAACGAAAAAAAAATATCAAGTATAAGCTCAACAACCACACCCCCACACTTAAAATTCACATTGTCCTCAATGTGAATATTGACATGCAACTCAATGACAGATAAAATTAAAATTGAGAGGGTTAAGAAAACGTCCCTAAGTACATTCCATCAAGTGGTCAAGACGTTGGTGGATTGTCGTTTCGTCTCACCGGCGGTGGAATGGTGGAAGTTTTGGAGAGGTTTCTTGGTGGCGAGTTAGAGCAACTGTTAGTGAGAAGGAATTTTGGTCAAAGCAATTGAAAGAGATGAAGACTTGGTCAAGGGTTTTGACCCACTTTCCCCTTTTTATTTTGATTTTTTATTTTTTTTATTAATTAAAATAAATAAATAAAAGTACGTGTGTGGAAGTGTTTTTGACAGCCTACTCCGTCTCACTAAGCGTGGGCACGCTTAAAGAAAACAACAAATCTGTTCTTGTGGGGTGAGCTAGACAGATTAGGATGATCCTTTAGACGTGGGCACGCTTAATGAAATTAACAAATCTGTTCGGGGTTGGGATTCCAGATAGATTTGAATGCTTCATTAAACGTTGGCACGCTTCACAAAACTCAATAAAAACAGTAATACTGAAATGAAATGAAATGAAAAAGAGAAGAAGGGAGAGAAATTCATGGGTTGCCTCTCATGTAGTGCCTTTCTTTAATGTCTTTGGCTAGACATTGTTGTGCCTCAACTTGAATAAATCGGGCACTCTAAATCCACTTCTTCTTTGTCGTAGTGCACCTAGAGATGGTGTGGACCGAGGAAAACTTTGAGGTTCATGAGAGAATTCTTCCTCGAACTTATTTTGTCATGAATTGCCTTGTTCTTATAAGTTCTTGGATTAGAGCTGAAGTTTTTATAACTATCGAACTTAGCCTTTTCTTGCACCAACCGATCAATAAAGTCTTTCAATTTGCATTTGCTGGTGCACAATACTTTCAGAAACTTTTCATAGTGAGGTATTTTTTTGATTGCATCGATCAATGGAATATTTACCACCACTTTGCTAATAGTTGCAAGTAATTCCTTCTTCTCCCCTTCTTCCTTTTCAGCAAATCCTTCTGGTAATGGAAGTTTGACCATCAACACCTTATGATGTTCACTGTCGATTGTTTTGGGCTTCTTGGTCTGCTTTGGAGAGATTTTCATCTTTTGGTCTGGTTCATCGTGTTGGACATGCGCATGCTTAGTGTCATTTTCGTCCATGTTTGGTTGCAACCCCTTTCCACTGCGAAGGAAAAAAACACTAGCATTTTGTTTGCGGTCAACACCAGACTGGGAAGGTAATTTACCTTAGGTTTCCAATTTACTAATAGATGATGCCAGTTGACTGATTTGAGACTATATTTTACAAATGCTCATCTGAGTTTACTGTTGGAATTGCAGCGTGTTGGTGATGAGCGCTTTCATCATATCCTCGAGAGACGTACCTGGCTTAGAATCATATTGAGGTGGAGTCCAGGTTTGAGATCGGGAAATGTAGCTAAAACTGGGGTAATCTGTCCATCCTGCATCATACACGTTGGAATGGGGATCATATTCTCTTTGTGGTGGTCCAAAAAGTCCTCCTACAATATTGTCATGCTCGATGGTTTCTTCTTGAAGCATAGGGCACAAATCGGTGGAATGTGCCATAGAATTTTGTACATCACAAGCCTTCAATCGTTGGTATTCATCTTCGGCAACTCTTTCAACAAGGGATAAAAGTCTGTTTAAACGATCATCAATGGAAGATACGTTCACCTCATTAACCGGCGGATCAACGTATCTGATCCCAAACTATTGACTATTGGGCCCCATGATTGCAAATAGACTATGTGCCATGGTTCACTCTAGGTATCCAATATCTCTTGTGCTAACTCTGACTCGAAAAAAGTGAGTGTCTTTTGGAGTTGTTGCTTGGTTTTTCAAATCTCCGTCCAGTCTTCTCAATCTTGAATCAGATTCAAATTCACCTATATTAGAAGATTATAGTATTAAACCAAGTAACAATAAAAAAAGAAAAGAAGAAGAAATAAACTTAAAAGCGCCAGTCCCTGGCAATGGCGCCAAAATTTGGTGGGTGTCGAGACCAACAAAACTAATTCCTACAACACTTTGCAATATGGGAGTAAGGTCGATTCCACAGGAACTAGTTTAAGTCGATTTCTTTAAAAGAAAAAGAAAATAGTTGTAGGGATGTTCGATAGTAGAGAGAAATAATTAAAAATTAAAATAAACTGAAAGCAATTAAAATTACCAGGGGAAGATATAAGAGGAGATTTTTCCGGCTAAGGTCAGGATCATGCTTGATTCTATGAGTTGATCATTGATGCAAATGTGACACTTGTATAAACAAATAAATCAGTTATGGTCATTGGTACGAACTAACGACCTCAACTTTACTTACCTTTGCGTCAGCCAAGGTATGATCATTGGCTAGATCCCTAATTAACAGACAACCCTACGAACGTCCATAAGATTTAATCTATTAACGAAATTAAGAATTAGAAAGACCTGATTCTAATTAACAAATTTCTACGATGATAATTTGTTTAAATTAGATCATGCATTCCCTATGACATTACTAACTACTTTGACATAATTAATTATGCTACGCAACTACTAAGTATTGAACTAAACAAATAATTATACGGATTTATTAAATTCAATTAGCTAAGCAAACCTTCTTGCTAATGAACAATTGACCACATTATTCATAAATCAGATTTTTGTAATAAAGGCACAAAAAGTAACATGAATACTTATTTAACAAGTATAAAAAAAACCAGATTAGATCTCACAAGTTACGAATCAAGCAATCACCATAACCTTAGCTAGAAAATAATAAATTTAGCCGGACATGTTAATGGAAGAACACACTAAGAAGTGGAATTTCATTAACCCATGCAACGAATTAAAACTAAAAGAGAGAGTATGAAAGTGAAGTAATCTATTGAATTCAAAGTTTTCTCTTCAATTCCAAAGTGTGTTTGACAAATGGAGAGACCCCTCTATTTATAATAAAAGTCTCCTACGAATCTAAATATAAGGGGGAGATAAGTACATGATTGGTTCTAAAATGTTAATAAATCATCAATTATGTATTTAAAGGAGTCATTTCCAAAATTCAGCAAATCTTTCCTTTTTTCTCTTGCGAAAATCGCGTCTTTCCTTTCTTCATCCGTGTTGATCAAATCACTAAGCGTGGGCACGTTTAGTCATTCCCATAAAACTGTCTTGAAATCTTCTTTTCCCTTTTTGGTGTCCTCAATATCTATTTTTTGGCTCGATTTTGCCATCTTTATCCCGTATCATCCCTTTTAGTTGAATATGTAATAAATTCACAAGGTTAGGAATATTTTTGGCTCAAAAGGAAGATTAAATTACTATAAAATCATGACAGTTTGTGTAGTTTATTCATCAGTCTCTATCTTTCTAGGCATTTGTTTCTTCTTCATCGATATATTTTTGTGCCATCCTCACTAATTGTTCACATCTGTAGGTGGGTCTCGCGCTAACACTAAAGTGAAAGGCCCTTTCTTTAATCCATGTATGAGAATACTTAGCATTATGTCAATCCTAAGATCTTGAACTTCCAAAGTCTCATTTTTGAACCTTCCCACCAAACTCTTAAGCATTTCATCCTCTCTTTCTCTTATTGTAAATAGATATATAGCAGAGCACTTTGCTTTCTCTTGCTCGCAAAATGGAAGGTGAACTTCTGCAACAGTTGCTCATAAGATTCAATGTCGCCATTGGGCAGGCTGGTGAACCATTCGTGCGCCTTTCCTGCAAGAGAGCAACAAATAATTTAACTGTAATTGGACCTGATTGTCCGTATAAATTCATTACCAACTCGAAGGCTGCCACATGTTCCTAAGGATCCTTAGTTCTTTCATATTTAGGTAGATTCAACATTCTAAAGTCTGGGTTCACCACCTCTGTTAATATGTTATTACAAAAGGGCGAGTTTCTATTTTGAGCTACTAATTTTCCTCTTGTTTTAAACTCATAAATTTGCTTGCCCAATAGCTCTATTTGTTTTCCCACACTATCCACTTCGGCTCTAGAGATCGCTGGTTCACTTCTTTTGATCCTTTCTCTGCTACTGGATCCTATTTCTGAAGATTCCAATTCATGGCCTTTCACAGGCTCCCTTCTGCTCGTTCATTCAAATGTCCTTTCGACTTCCTTCTCTGTAAACAATTGTCATTTGATCGTTTCCTTAACAATGGGTGTGGCAGTTCTCATTTCATAAGCCATAAATGCGTTCCTTCCAATTATACCATCTGTTCTCCTTGTTTAGGTATATCTTCCACTACATGCACATCTCCCCTCGATGTTCCTTCTATTCTCTTTCGATTGGCGATCCTCAGATTTTCCACAGACGGTGCCAACTGATCCAGATCAAAATATGCGACCTCCCTTGACTGGTCCAAGTTAGCCACATATTCGCCCCAAATCGTTAATGGGTTCTAAGGATAGAAACACGTACGTTAGGCTAGTCGGGTTCGTCCCCGACTAAGATTCTTTGACGCTGAAGTTAGTTCGATTGAGATAGAAATATGCGATCTGTAGGTTTATTAGTAAGAGCAACAAATACGTGTTACCTTAAAATGACTCATATTTGAAGTATTTATAGGGTAGAAGTGTATATTATGGATTGGGTCACGTGTCTCCATCTAAGTGTATCATTGCTTTTAATCGCATGGTGGAGAATCAAGTCTTCAACTGGGTGGCTTTTCGGGTTTTGGTGCGGGTTGGGGCTCCAAGGACTCGATCCGCGTATTGGTGCGTGGATCCTGCTAGCTTTTAGGCTATTTTACCCTTAATAAGGGGCTTTTTCATCTTTTTGCATAAATAGGGGTAATATCCCCGTCATGTGCCACGACTCATGGCTGATTATCCATAAACTGGTTACTGGTACAAATAACATAAAGAAATGTAACCAACGTTTATTGGAAAAAGCAACCTCAAAGATTTGGGACCAAAAGCGGTTAGCGGTGACCATTGAATAAGTTTATTCAGCTTGAGTTGGGTTAAAAGCACGGAATGTATTTGCACCATCACCATCTTCAAATAAAGTATTTTCTACGATAGCACCATGAAGAGCGCATAGCAAAGCAGCCCCCAGTACACCGGCAACTCCCATCATATGAAATGGGTTCTGCGTCCAATTATGAAATCCTTGAATCTAGAAATTTAAGCCTTTGATTTGAATAATTAAATATTACATATGATCTTTCGTAAATTATGTTTTTCCGTAGAGTAGTTGCGGTTTAAGAACACGCCATTTGATAAGCACATGTATTACATTATTATTAGTTGACTTATACTTTTAAAAAAAAATCATTATTGTGCATGATGTGCGTAGTTGGCTTCATTAAATTAATAATGTAAAATAGATGAAAACTGAGATAAAATAATTGTTTTCTCTTATAGTGTCGATATATTTATTAAGAAAGGTGCTGTATGATAAGCGCATGTATTACTTTATTATTAGTTGACTTATATTTTTTTAAAAAAATCATTATTGTGTATGACGTGAGTAGTTCACTTCATTAAATTAATAATGGAAATTAAATGAAAACTGAGATAAAAGTAATTAATTGTGTTTGGATATTTGTGTTTTAGTTGTTTTATTTTGTGTTTTGAAAATAGAGAGAGATTAATAGAGATAAATAAGTGTGTTGAAAACAGATAATATGTTTGGATTTCTGTTTTGAGGTAATTAAAAATATTTTAAAATAAGTGGTGTAGGTATGATGTTGTGATTTTGGGAGACAAAAATCACTGTTATTGTCAAATCATTTATTTTTATATATAAATATTTATGTTTAATATTATATTTTTGGGAGACAAAAATTATTGTTTATTATCAAATCATGTCTGTTTTATATTATGTATATATATATTATATATAGAAAGTTGAAAAATAGAAAAACACGCAGATAAGGTGTAAAACATAAAAACAAAAATTGAGTGTATTTTATCTTGTCTCGAAAAATGTAAAGCCACAAATCCAAACATAGCCATTGTTTTCTCTTATATGGTCAGTATATTTATTAAATTCATGCGTATTCGTGAATAGATTTATATTATTTTAATTTTTTCATTTTTAATTATTGTTTTTTTAGATCTAGAGTTTACTTGTACCTGCGAAAAGGGTGAACTCTAACAAAAAAAAATTATTTTGTGCATTGCTCTAAATCCCCCCCCCCCCCCCCACCCTCTCTCTCTATATATATATATACCGATAAAATAATACATTTGATTCTGTAACTTTAGGTCATTAGCACTTTTGTTCCTATAACTTACTCCATTTACACATTTAGTCATTTTCTTAGGAATTTAGTTTTTTATTAACAAATTTAGTTCTATACAGACAAGTTTGGTCCTAACGACTCATAGTTGTAAAATAAAAAATGAGATTTTATTATAGTATGACGAGGACCAGAGTTATAAACAAATGACTAAATTTGTTAAAAAAGACTCAAATATAAAATACTTAGGACTAAATTCATAAAAAGAAAAAAAAAACTAAATATATAAACATAATAAATTTGAGAACTAAAAGTACTAACAACCTAAAGTTACAAGAATAAAAATATAATTTTGCCTATATATACTAAAGCAAGACGCCTAAAGTTACACCAGTTGCACTTTTACAGTTTCCCTTTCTCTCTCTCTCTCTCATAAAGAGAAATGGCATCAGCAGAGCATCATCCATTCGAATTTGAGACAGCCCTCAAAGACTTGGCTAATTCTGCCAATCTCAAAGCCGTTCCTTCTAAATTTAATTTCATCAATGAGTCCACTGCATTACCTTGTGATTCTCTCCCCGTCATTGATTTCTCTGCCATCACCGCCGAAGACCCTGATCGACGGTCCCAAGCCATCAACGATCTCTCCAATGCATGCCAAGAATGGGGCCTTTTCATTGTAAGTCCAGAACATAAAATGTTTCTTAATTAATGTCCTCCTTCACATTGATTAATTATGCATTATATATATATATATGTATATGTATATCAGTTCCTCTGGATCAGGGCCTTATCATGATCATAAGCTTTAATTTGTTTGGTAATTGCATGCAGCTGGTGAATCACGGGATACCGGAGGAGTTGATGAATGCGACTTTCACTGCGACCAGGGAATTTTTCAGTCTGCCAGAGTCAGAGAAGAAGCAGTATGAAGCCAAGAGCGCTTCGGATCCCATCAAGTGTGGCAATTTCAACGTTGCCGATACCTCAAACCAGATATTCACCTTGTGGAGGGAGTACCTCAAACTCTACTTTCATCCTGACTTTCACTGCCCCAACCAACCCCACCTCTTAAGGTAATTAGGAACATCATATAAGATAATTTATCTTTATCAGATATTGCAAATGAGTAAATTATATATCCTCTTATGAAAAAATAATAATAATTTACCCTACTTTGTTTTTAGAAGTAATTTATAATTTAAAATAAAATAAATTGTTTCATTTTAGAAAACATAGATGGATAAATTGTTGTATTTCAACACATGGAGGTAAATTGCTATTTTTTTTTTATATGAGATAATTCCTTATTTGTAATATTAAACATAATTACAATTTTTTAGACACTACGTATGGTTACTATAATTAAGGAAAGAAAAAATAATCTCAAAGAAATTTTGTCTTAACAATTTTAATTATGTATGAAACTGTAGGGAAGTTCTACTGGGGTATAGCAAAAGAACCCTAAAATTGGCCAGAAAACTGATGGAAGCAATGTCTGATGCCCTGGAACTGGAACGAGATTACGTGGACCAAGTTTTGAAACTCGACTCGAGCTTGCAGATTTTAGCTGCAAATCTCTACCCACCTTGCCCTGAACCCGACAAGGCAATTGGGGTCCCACAACACACAGATCCAGGTCTCTTCACCTTTCTCATACATAATGGAGTGGCTGGACTGCAAATTGAGCACAATGGCCAGTGGTTTGACCCTGTTTCTCCACAAAATTCTATTTTAGTTAATGTTGACGATCAGCTTCAGGTAATTAATCAATAATCCCCATATCCAGGAAATTCGATTAATTTATAAATTTTCTATTGTAAATTAGAATTTTATTTTCTATTAGCATTTAATCATGACTAACTATCATAACTAAAAATAAATAATCATAGCTAATAATCATTGACTATGGCCATACAATGATTATTGACCGTGGTATATTGGAAGGTGGCTAAAACATCTGCCATGACTTTTATTTTACCCTTTACTAAATTTATTTAGAATATGTTATAAGTTCATATACTAATATATTGTTAGAGCTTATAAATATTGTATTTTATTTTAAAGGCTTAATTGTATCTACGGCCCCATATATTCGGAGAAACAAAAAAAGGACTCTAAATATAGGGGTGACAAAATTATTTTTTCTTTTTTGTAATTACAGGATTTCGGCAAAACCAAATTTTTAAAATTTGCTCAAGTGGATGAAAATTAAGCCTTATTTTAAAATTTCATGTTATCATCTTCATAGTATTTGTTATTTTCATTTTCTTTTGGGGTTGGCCAGATTTTAAGCAACGGGAGATACAAGAGTGTGAAGCACAGAGCCGTTTTGAATAGCGAAAGAGAAAGAATGTCAATTATTGTGGTCAATGGTCCATCGGGGGAGGCGGTCGTCGGCCCTGCCACGCCCCTCGTACAAAAAGACGGCCGTCCATTGTATCGTTCGATGAGATATGTGGAGTACGTGGAGACACAGCTGACGAAAACTCGAATCAACGGCAAATCGCTCCTGGAACAGCGTATGATATGATATATCAGAGGAGAAGCTTTGATTTTATATGACAGGTGTTAGTAAAATAGGGGGAAAAATGCAAACAATCTTTTTGTGATATCATTTTCAATATCACAGAGGAGTTGGTGGTATTTTTTTCGAACCTTATTATAGCTTGTGTATGCTTAATTGTACATGGTGCAATACTCCCAATATTTTTTATTATATATTAGCATTGAATTTCATGTTATACTTCACAACTTTACACGTATAAGTCCCGTATATAATTTTTCTTATAATAATATGACATGAAACGATACAATGTTTATACATAAAATATAATATATATATATATATATATATATATGAGATATAATATTAGTTTACTATAGAATGTGTAACAGTTATATATGCCTGCAAGGTGACCAAAAATTCTACTTATTCAATATATAATGGCAAAATTTCACTTTTGGTCCCACTAAATAGGGCAATTCTCACTTTTGATCCCGCGCTTTAGGTGCTCAACACTTATAGTCCCAAAACCCTAATTTTTTAACACTTTTAGTCCCACACCGTTAAAAACTAACGGAAACGGCACGTGACACGCACGTGCCGTTAGTCAGCTGGTATGGTCCATGTTGGTCAACGGCAAAATATCACTTTTGGTCCCACTAGATAGCGTTATTCTCACTTTTGGTCCCACGCTTTACGTGTTCAACACTTGTAGTCCCAAAATCCTAGGGCCCGTTTGGTTGTGTTTTCATTTTCATTTTCA
>NC_026145.1:4243101-4266808 GCF_000512975.1 Sesamum indicum
GATATCAGATGGTTTGGGTGTGTTTTTAGCATCTTGTTTAATTTTTTTTCTTGGGTTTGAGTGTGTTTTCAGGGGACAATGATTTGTTTATTTCTTGTTGTTGTTGTTTGGTTTTATAAAAGAGTTGTAATGTTGTATGGAAGACCATTATCGATTAGCAAAATTTCTGAAAATTTTTGTATGTAATGTTGTAAAATTCCTCTCCTTCCCACCTCTATTCTTCTGCAATTTCTGGAACAAAATCGAACTCGAGCTAAATCGAGCTCGAGTTCGAGCTCGAAAATAATGTATCGAGCTCGAGCTCAAGCTCAACCTCGGTGAGCTCGTCGAGCTCGAGCTCAAACAAAGAACCCTCTCACACTCAGTTTCTTTTTCCTTCCCAACCTCATTCATGGCGGCTCTTAGGCCTCTCTGTCTCTCTGCATTTGCATTCTTCTCACTCTCACTCACTCTGTTTCAGATGTTGAGTTGCTTTTGATGAAGATTAAGCTTTCACTGCAAGGAACCGCCAAGAACTTGCCGTTGTTGTGCTGGAATGTCTCAGTCTCACTCTCCATTAGGGTTTTGGGACTACAAGTGTTGAAAACGTAAAGCGTGGGACCAAAAGTGAGAATGACCTTATCTAGTGGGACCAAAAGTGATATTTTGCCGTTGACCAACATGTACCATACTAGTTGACTAACGGCACGTGACAAGTCACGTGCTGTTTCCGTCAGTTTTTAACGGCGCGGGACTAAAAGTGTTAAAAAATTAGGGTTTTGGGACTACAAGTGTTGAACACCTAAAGCGCGGGACCAAAAGTGAGAATGACCCTATTTAGTGGGACCAAAAGTGAAATTTTGCCCATTGATATTTCACATGCATAAATCGAACAAGGTTTATTATTTAGTAAGTTTTTGTCTTTTAAACCTTATGGTTTTATCTTTATATCCAATTTTAAACGAAGACAAAATTAAATTACGAAGGAGATTTATACACATCTAATTTTACTTTTCCTTCATCTATTCTTTTTGAACAGACACCAAACTTCTTTTTATATATCTCTTCTTACTTCAATTTTTTTTATATATAGACACCAATTTTTGGTTGATATTTGAATTGTGGTTCTAACTAATAATTTGTGCTCTAGAATTTTCTTTGAATTGATTTTTGATAAGAACATCAGATAATTGCTGTCGAAAAATAACCTAACATCTTTAACGTATATTCAAATTATAAAGTCATTAATTTCATCCCGCAGAATGAAATTCATAGAGATTGTCCATATCTATACATACATGATGTTTAGTTGAATAATTTCAATGATTTTATTTTATTTTATATAGATATGAAGTGGTGAAGTGAACCGGAAATTGTTCGCGCTTGTTGCACCCTATATGATATTACGATATAGGCTAAAATGTAATTTTTTTGTCCCGTATTTTTAGGATTTTGTAAATTTGTCCTTTAGGTTTCAGTATACCAAATTAGTCCTGTATCTTTTTGAATATTCGTGATTTTGGTCCAAAGTAAGCCAAATCAATACCCATTTTGCCCTTCTTCTGTTGAAAATGCTCTTCTACCAACATGCTTTTGAAATAAAATTAAGTCCTAATAATATACCTCTTTTTGACCGTCTTGCTCCCGAATATTCCATGTCCTCGATTTTATGGACTTCTTCCAATTACACTATCGTAGCAGATACTTCGCACACACTTGACTCCTTCAGCAGCAGACAACACACACTATTTTGTTTCCTACTTTAGGGCGTAGAAGATACTCAAATATAGGGACTTAATAGAATTTTTGACAACAAATTGAATAGAAGCTTAACTTTTATTGAAGAAATACAAGAAATATTACATGGATATTATTTCCTCCATTGGAGGAGACAACTGTTTAACCTCTCATTGGATAGAGGACTTGACTCGTTGGGGAAACCCCCATAAACTGAAAGCTTAAAACCACAAAGATTTAAAAGACTACATTTATTATGATTTAAAGAGTAGGAGAAAATTTTATTTATAGTTGTCCGCGGACTCCAAACACGAACTTCAAACTTGATTTTTGATGACGTCACTGCATTGATCCTCTTCTTGTCTTTTCTGCATGACGTCATTACGTTGGTCACCTTCTTTTCCTTTCCAGCTTTTGGCCATGATAGCTTTTCGGCCACTTGATTCTTAGCTGGATTTCTAACTCTCTGACTGTTGGCATTTGTCGTATTTTGCTGACAGTCCCACTCTTCAATTTTTACATCTTTTGGATTTCACTTTGTCTTGTAAAAATTCTTTCTTTTACCCTTGTCCAGTTTTGGCTTGAGATTCTGTTGGGTAACCCGAATTTTAATCCCAAACAGGGACTTCTCTTATTTTTCACAACAAGGGCATACATGGTTATGTCATTGCCCAACATACAATATGTTGCATGTCTTCATCCTTGTAGACTCAATTGTGAAAGGATCGCGTGGTACGATCGAGAACGCGATAGTGGAAGCGATAAGCGAAGACGCATACAATAATAAAATTAAACCGCAAAAACAACGAACCAACGGGTATACCCTTAGAGTTTTCGGACATTCGATATAGTATGAAAGTAAGAAAATAAAAATAAAATAACCATATGAGAATGTTGGTATAAACGGGAACGTAAAAGAGTAAAGATGATACCTTTTTATTTTTCTCGTCAGCTAAGTCGAAACGTTCACCGAAGGTTCCAACGTAGCAATCCACTAGGTACGTCCACATCACACTGAAATTAAAAATCTCCTGAACTCCTTGCTAGAAGAGAATAAGAGAAAAAGTCTCCTTGAGAAATAAAGAGAGGGGCAGCCGAGTTCTATGGAGAAGGAGGAATTATTTTCTTGTGTTGTGTAATAATAAGTAATAATATTATATATATATACCTTGTATAGATGTACATATATGTGGCTAGGTACATTTATTCATCTACAAGGTAAGTCTTGTTGATTCCAAATCAGAAAGATGATCAAAATTGCACTTTCTAAAATTACAATTTTGCTAGCCAATAATTTCCTTCTATAGAACTTTTTCACATGTGCCCAATGGGGTATGTGTTGGCCGATTTTTATCAATTAAAATGCAAGTCCCAACGAATTTTTATTTAAATTCAATTTAATAAAAAATTCATCCAATTGAGCCCAATATGTATTTAATCTAATTAACTAGTTATGCGCATATTATCATCATTAATTAATAAGGTCCAACTCATTAAATGATGAGAATATGCCCAACATAAATTAATCCCTTTTTATCTTTGGGTCTTCTATTCAATGGAACTCTTATTTGCAAGTAATCGAATTACTTGTAGAATTAATTCTAATTTAATTCCTTGTTCTTTCCTAGTGATGTGTGTGACTCTTTAGGTTCACCTTTCAACTAGACTTAGGCTAGTGTGTAACACTATTATTAATTAAATCTAATTTAATTGATAATTCTTGATTAACCCATAATCAAGAAAGCTTGTTACTGCCGGTGGACGTCTATTAACGTTAATGGCACTAGAGACTAGGTGAATGGACGTATGAACATTTAGGCTCTCGAGTTCATACGGGTATAGTCCTTCGATCTACCATCTCTCGACCTTAGTTTAGGGTATGGAGTTAGGTGTCGTTCCCATCCTGGACTAGGCATTTATCCTTTTTCTATTCGATCAACGATTGTGGCCACAGGTTCGTAAAGCGTGAACGCATCTCCAAGTGCATAGGAGATACCTCTGTCACATACTAACAGAGGACATATCCTCTTTTTCGAGCTCACTGTCCTCGCTACATACTCCGACTGTACTGGACAAGACTCATGATGATCATATTTGTGACACAATCACCTCCCACACAGATCCAAGATACAATCATCGTATGCACTTGATTGCCATGATTCCTCAAGTTTGAAGACTACTCCCGTACTATCAGAGCTGGTGATTCGAGTCATACCAACAAAGCCTCCAAGGCTTCCATATGATGATCCCCAGGAGTCAGTTCAGTCAGTTGACCACCTTGTTAACTAACCCACTGAAATTGCATAGACGTCCAACGTCTGTCGCCGATGAAACGCCGCACTCATCTAATAAATGAAATACTCAATGCCAGTCTTAGTAGGACTCTCGATGCCTAATCTCGAGGTCCTCGACTTGGAGTATTTCAGATCAACCTTTAGAATTTGGTCTTGTAGCCGCCATCAAATGCGCAACCCAACTACATGGGTTATTAAGTGGTCTGTGGGCATCTGTTTTGACGTCAAAGTAGTGCTTAACGTAATTGGTAAGCACAACTGATACATATACATAGAGACGAACACTTACTATATTCGTCGGGGCAAAATTACTTAAATAAAGATTGCTTGAATGGTTTTCAAAATCGCCAATCCAATTGGCTTTTTGGTCACCTATTCCAACAAGTTGCTAACAACTTATTTTCCCATATCAGTATTCTCTTCTTCTAGAACAAGCTCTCAGCAAACTCAGTGCTTTTTCCTGTCATAGAGTTTAACAGGAATGATTCATTTTATTTGTATGAAAATATTTTAAACGGATACTTGATTTTGTTCATCTCGGTGTGACAGATCCATAATCCCCAAGTTCATCTAATGGAAATATTATCTTCACTTATGGCGGATACCAGTCGAGTTTCTCCTGAGGCAGCTTTGATTTTGTTGATAGCTACCACTTCCGGCCTCTGCAACTTCATAAAATGAAATACTGGATGAGACCCTTTTCCTACAATTTATGGAGTTACTGATAGAAATGATATCTACAGAATATCTCGTCTCTTTAAGTGGGCGTTATTTTGCCTGAGTCAAAAACCGCCCTACTAATCCACTCCAAAATTTCTGGAAAATTGGGTGACATAGTATGGACTGAAGCTAGAGCTCCAAAATCATACCACTCTCTGACCTCTCTGGATTGGACCCCTCTAACATCCAGACTCTGTTATATTTTTCAGATGTTTTGATGATGGTTTTGCTTGGATTTACTCCTGTGTGGGAAATTAATTTTTCCCACATAAGCTGATATTCTTGCCAGGTAGTAGAAGAAGAAGATATCGACTTGTTAGTATTAGCCCTAAAGGGTGCCTATAATCGGCCTAAGGCTAATCTCTCCCTCTTTTACCCTAAAGGTATTGGGTTGACTTGAATCATCAGGAGTTTGCACTTTCTATGACCCAATTGATGTCATTTCACTAGAGTCTGACGAAGCCCTTGTCCAATCGATAGTTGAATCGGACGCTACAGGTTTAGAGCCATACAATCGATAGAGTCATGCTCCCTCAACTCGTGAGTCATCCTCGAAGGTGATGCCTTCCGAATTGGTTCTCGTAGGTTGTTCAATAGCGAGTGGATGCTAACAGGAAACTCATTACGGCGACCTAGACAGTGTCTTGGTGTGCTCTTTAAATTTGTCCGGCAACTTGGGCATTCATCTCTAGCTGTCCGAACTTCTTGTCAAGCTCCTTGAGGTTTTTCCGGAGGTGCATGAGTCTCAGAATGATGGAGTTTGCTTCAGATGCCTCCATCTCTTGTCAGGAAATCTGCAAGAACATTCTAATGCGATTTTATAACGACAATATTATATCAATAATATTTGCATCCAACTTGCCATCTGATAATGAGCTTTCTCTATTTTAGATTCTAATTTATTCCTTAAGAACGCCTTAACATTAGTATTATAAACTTTTAAAATGAATTCTTTAGCTAGTGAAAATAAAGGCCATTTTTTAAAAGCCTTTCAAACCGCAAAGAATTCCTTCTCATTAATGTGCCAGACTTTGGCTTGTTGTTCAGAGAACAAACCTATATCTACAAGGTTCTTCCCCTGTAGTTGTCTTTTTCTTGAGCATTATTGCCCATCTATAGTCATTGGTGTCTGCTTACACCACAAATTTGTCCCCGTCTTGTGGTATAGCAAACTTTGGCAGGTTACCGCAAACCTGTTTTAGCTCAAAAAACCTTTTTGTGTGGATTTCTTTCCATTTCCACTTTCAACTTTCTATTTCCTTCAAGATTAGTCGGAAATCCTTCATGTATCTTGCAAGATCCTTAATGAAAATGCCTGCAAAATTAACAACTCCCAAGAAGCTACGCAAATACTTCTTGCCTTGAGTACGTCTGGGAAATTGCGAATTTTCTCCATAATATGATTCCGTAACTTAATTCCTGCTTCTTCAATAAGAACTGCTAAAAATCCAATTTTATTGACAACAATAGTAGCTTTTTTCTCAGAAAGCACTAAATCATCTTTATGACATGCATCAGAAAATATTTCAAGATATTTAATATGATCTTTCATATTTTTAGATGCAATCAATATCTTGTCAATGTTGAAAAACATGAATTCAAAATAATCTTTACACAAATTATCCATTTTCTTTTGAAATACCTGGGGTGCATTACCTAAATCCATTGGAAGCAGATTCCATATATATTGTCCATGTGGTGTGGAGAATGCTGTAAATTTTTTTGATTCACTCTCCATCTTAATCTGATAAAAACCTGATTTGCAATAGAATTTGGAAAACACTTGTGCACCTCTAATGCAATCAATTAAGTGCTCTATACTAGGAATGTAATAACCATAAAATTCTAATATTTTATTAATACCTTGATAGTCAATTACCAACCTGGGTTTCGCTCTTTTTATCTCACCATGGTTTCTCACCAGAAATCTAGGGCTAATGTAGGTAGAGACTCCAGGCTCGATGAGTCCAAGATTGATATGCTCTTTGGTAATCGTCTACATATCTTTCTTATCTTCCATGTTCATCTGGATAGATTTGAATCTAACATACTCATGCCTGCATTCTTCTTTAACTTCTAGAGTAGCTTCGATCTTGCTCCTATCCGACCATGCAAGAGGGTTTTCACTGTAGTCCTTTGGAAAAGTCTCTTGACATTCTCAAGAGAGAGCTTGCTCTCTTCGTTAATGTATAACAACTTTATCTCCCATAAAGCTTCGTTCAGGTTCTTAATCTCTTCCTCAGATTCTTGTACAAGCTATCGCTATCGATGAATCCCTGTTGCCTGAAAGAGAAAAGAACCTTACCAAATTTTCTCTAATCCTGCATTTTTGGATGAGTTAATCTGATATCGAATTCACCACGCTTACTGTGAAAATTTATAAGCATTATTCTGTTAAAGGCATTTTTTCTTTGCAAACCCTGTATTGCACTACTATAATTTGTAGTAAAGATTAACAGATTACTTTGATTATCCTTATATATCTTGCAAATGCTTGAAGGAAAAATTATTACCTAACAAGATATCGGTATCATAAAAGTAAATAGGATTTGTTTTTACCCTTAACCAGGGTGATCCAAATGCTCCTCCGATCATGATCTTGACTTCTTGTATTCCTTTATTGAACGTTAAGATTTTCTGGAAAAAATCCCTTCCTGTAATAACAGGTAAAGTTTCCCTTGCTTCTTTAAGAAAAACTCCAGGTTTTGTCGTGCATATCCCTGATCCTGAATCAATATAAGCTGCTAAATACTCTGTCTTATATTGATCATACAGCATACCAACGGATATGCATATAGAAAAGGGACTCGTCATTTAATCCTTATGGTAACACCATCCAGACTGAATTCCATTCCGTACCTTTTCTCCCCCATGTTTTATGATATTCAAGAAAACTTAATCCCAAACTCATATTCCCATTTTGTCGTCTTCCAACACCTGCAAAATTTTCATAGCTTACTATTTCTTGCATCCCTTTGTATCGACCAACAACAGGTTGTTGCAAATTATATAAGCATCACAAGAAAAAAAGTTGTCTTTCTTAGTAATGTCAAATATAACTTGTATTTTATTCCCATACTTCAGGGCATCTAAGTTTTACGTTATCCACTCTAACCATTTAAGGAGCTAATGCTTTGAATAACTTTTTCTTCTTTGTAGCCTGTAATCCTATCTTCCGAAAATGACATCCTACTACTAAACTCAATTCTAGAACTAAGTGTTTGGTCTAAAACTGGATGATCTTTTATATCAATATTGACACCACCTATTCTAGATATCTTAAATGGATTTGGTGCCATAACTTTAGAAAATTCCTTGAAAATTCCGGGAATTTTAATATACTCTTTCCTAAGGAACAAATCAGAATAATGTGTGTTGGAAAGACCATATGCAATTCTATAAGTTATAGAATATGGTCTATTGCCTTCTTTCATTAGGTCTTTTCTTTTAAAATCTTGATTAAGAGTTAAGATTCTACTGAAATCTTAGTATGCTAGGTTGTATACAATTCTAGGATGAATGTTAAACATCAATTTTCCCGCATACAAATTGCCTATCATTATCCTAAGACAACCATCTCTTAGGTTATTGATTATTCTATCCATTATAAATAAATGTATCTCTGAATTAATTCCTTCCTTAAAAGTTGCTTTTAGTACAACTTCAGTAGTTTCTATGTGGATCCATTTCATAGTAACAACTCTTTCTTCTCTAAGATTATTCAACTCTTCAAGAATTTTTTCTTTAGGAATAATTTGCATTTTTATTATAGTTACCAGTAAATTCCATAGGTATAGCAAATTGATCTGAACTTACTTTGTAGATTATGTGATGCTTTCTTTAGTTTAGTCCTATCTGGTTAAGTACTCGCCCAATTTGTCCAATCATAAATTCATCATACGGGCTGAGGTTGGAATCTTTTCGGGTGATTCTTTCCATAGTTCTGTTTGCATAGTGATCCTGGAAAAGAATCCTGTCAGGTTTTCAAAGATTTGAAGCCTATTTCCCTCGTTATAAGTTATCTGACTCGATTATGAATCCATCATAATCAGTCTCTATTTCTTCCTCATAGACGCTTTCGTCTGATGGAAGGTCTTCGAATTGGTAAATGGATACCAAATCGGCATAGTAGACTGCATCCAAGATGTCATCCATGGATTCAAATTTTCATAATTCACCACGCTTTCGCTGGCAATCTAGAGAGATATGACCTCTTGCTCTGCAGGTCCAGCAATTGCAGTCTCTAAAACTTTCATTAGCTCTGGTATGGGCACTCTGAAAGTATTGATTGTCCTATAATGGTTGAAAAATTATTGTTATCACAACAGAGAGGGGTTTGTTTGATCTTACCTCTCAACCTCTTCATGTTTTTCTGGATGGATTCTCGTTTGCACCAATCCTTCAGTTTTCCTTTAAGGGAAGACATCCTACTTGCAACTGTATCTAACTGTCCTTTAGGTACTTTGTATGACTGAATCAACATTTTCCTGCATGAACTGCATATTCTTGAAAGAGCATTGGAGCTGCTATACTTCTGTTGCTACTCCACTCTAAAAGAAATATTTGCGCAATCATCTACCGGACAAATACTCCTTAATTCAAGGCTAAAAGAGCTTGTGCATATTCTCTAGCCTTTTCGACTCTATTTCCTTTGAAGTAACCATCTCAATAAAGTATATTTTCATGAGTCTTCCTAGTGGATTTGCTATCGCGCCTTTTGAATCTCCGGCAAGGATGCTGACTCTGGTATCTTTTGGTGTATTATCCCATCCAATCTTCATAAAACCTTCCAAACTCAAGTCTACTAGTTTTGTGAAGTTTTTCTTATCGAGTTCTAAAGTAGTTGCTGCTATCTTTACTGCTGCAACCTATTTATCTATTAATTTCTCTGTATTCTGAAAATCGATAACATCCGGGTTAAGTATAACGCCGTATGGATGTAAGGATTGGAGCATGGTTATCACCTATGGGGTATTCTCAAGCACGCTTCTTGGATTTCTCCCTTGATTTTCTTTTAGCCTGGTCCCTACTAACGTTGAAGTGCTGTTGGTGTGGAAATCTGCACTCTCTCTTTTGATGACCCTGTGGAGGATCATTAGAACATGTACTTCCCTCCGACGGTGGTAGTACTTGAGTGATTTCATTGGTTTGGACATTGACTAAATCCACAATCCCAAGTTGGAAAAAAGGATTCCGCCAATTCTTGTAAATATGATATATATGCTCTCATCACCTCCATTACTTTATGATTGAGTGGATACGATGATCAGATCTTCTCTGAGCTTTGGCTTTGGAATCTCCATGGCCTTCCCATTCTGATGTAGAAGATGTACTATTTGAAGGTTGTCCCTGATTTGCTCTTGTCTCGATTTAGATGTCTCAGGGCTCTCCCTTTGATTTTTCTTTAAATCTGCAATTTTAACTTCAAATCTGTAAGGTCCTTATGTAGATTGGGAAGGATTTTAAGGATCTCGTCCACCTTCTGGCTTAAGATTTCTATTTTCGTAGGTATATGAATTAACCTATGTTCATAGTCTTCAATTGTCTTTTAAATTTCTCTTTGATCTTGCCAGACCTTCGAGGTATCTGGCTTAAGTTCTTTCCAATCAGCTCCTTTAATCATAGTTTGTAGAACTATAGAACTGTATTGGGGAAAGAAATTACACGTTTCGTTTCTGCTTGCTGGTAATCTACCCTGAACTTTGGTTGAATATATGGCTTTCACTGTATTTCCTTGTAGCACCTTCTGGGTCTGGTGAATTCTCCACCATTCTTCTTATTCCTCCTTAGTAAGAGGTTCAAGATCCAGCTTTGTGGCCTTTTCGTTAGGATTCCTAGGAGGAAATCTTTTTCTATTATTTCAATATTTGAAAATACTTCTAGTTTTCACTTGAACCCTCATATGGTGTTTGGAGATAATTCTCGCCTTTTCCTAGAATTTCCATAAAGAGATTCCATTGTCGATTTTTTAGAATCTTAAAATGTTCCCCATTGTGACTCGCACTTTCATTTGATTTCATTTTCTTAAAGAGTCTCCTTTATTAGTGAAAAAATATTTAAATGCAATATAAATAAATATTTTTTCAATAAAACTAGACTTTGGTACCATTTTAGGTGAGTATGGATAAATATAGGCATAAATATGCAAAATTAGTGAAAATGGACTAAAGTACACATTTTAAAGCTGTGGCATGGTAAAATCATGTAAAAATTGTTCAAATCTGGCCAGAGGACTAAAATGAAGACTTTTAAAAAAGTTATGGGACTATTTTGTCAATGCTCAAATTAAAGGACTAAAACGCCATTCACAATCAGTTATAGGACTATTTTTCAATTAACCCTTCGGATGTATCTACGAAGGTAAATTAAGAAGGCATCCTATGAGATGTATGTAAGATTCTGAAATGCAAATGAAACTCCCTTAATCAACATTATGTGTGAAATATCAAGTACATTATGTGTGAAATATTAAGTTATTTAAGGCTTTAAATTATATTCAACTCGATAATTTATTTGAGTTGAATACAATTATTCATTAATTTTGAGATTGATCGACATAAGTTTGTTTGAATTCACTATAAAAAAAAGGCATATACTACAAAAACAAATTTACAAAGAAATTAATTTTGTAGTTAATTGGATGGACTAACAATAGTATTCCCTAGCAAATTGTGTACTAATGATTTTAAAAAACATAGAGATAAATTGCTGCATTTTAAAAAATACGAAAATTATATTGTTAATTTTTTTTCTATAGGGGGATAATTTGCACATTTCCAATATCATAGGGAGCTAAATTGTATTTTTTCCAAAAAATAAAATAACCCATCTACAATAAAACGATAACATATCTAAAAATCGATCATATTGTTTGGATTTGTGTTTTAGAGTGTTTTGTTTTGGTATTTTGGAGATGGAAAGAGATAACAAAGATAAATAAGTATGTGTTTGAAATAGATGGTATGTTTGAATTTATATTTTGATATAATATAAAATAGTTTAAGATAAGTGGTGTATGTTTGATGTTAAGATTTGGAAGACAAAGGCTACTGTGATTATCAAATTATATATTTTTATATATTTATTATATAAGTGTGTATGTATATAGTATTTTTGTTTGTTAGTGAAATATGGTATATATATTTATGTTAAGTAATTTTTTTGTTGAGGATTTTTTTTTACATTCTACATAATAATTAAAAATTTAATGAATAATTAAATAAATTGTAGTATTGTCTCCAAAATGATTTTGTTAGACTTTATATTTGGACTGAAAAAATATATTAAATAAAATTCAAATAATTAATATTTTGAGTTTAGTATGTCTTATGGTATATTGTCCTCAATTTTTAAATTTCTCAAATATTTCATTCAGGTAGAAAAAATTTTGAGTACAAAATATTTAAATAGTGAATATTTTAATTAATAGTTAAATGCACTATAGCAATGTGTTGAAAATAATAGAAGTAGTAAAAATTCAAATTAAGTATGTAGTACTGATAAATTATCCTCAATATATAAAACTGCTAAAGTATTTCATTGAGATAGAATTTTTTTACATATGCGCTATTATGAATGTAAGGTTAGCTAAAACGAATATATATATATATATATATATATATACTCTCTTAACTACCTTCTCGTCTTACGCCCTGAACATCTTATACGATCTAAATTGAGCGTTGGAGTGTTTACGCGGGGCCAAGTCTAGCACTACTTTGTGCAAGTCACAAGCTTGTTCCCGACCCACCGAGACCAAAAGTAGGCAATCAATGACTTTTGGAGATTGACGAAAACGGCCTTGGGATTTGACGAAATAACATGGTGAAAGAATCGGTATGGCCTGGGAATGCAACGGAAGCGTGAAATAAAAAATTTTAAAAATTGGTTCAAAGGGTTGTTTCCTTTAAAATTCCCGGGCGCTCGGTGTTTGTCAAAAGCATAATAATAACAAAGCAATCATGCTAGACATATGGCTAGAGGATGAAACAAAAAGTACAGAAACATAATATGAAACTTTACCTTTTGTTTCTTTAGAAAACTGCAACGTGCGTTGTTCCCTTTATCTTCTCCCGTTCCGTTCACTTGAGAATTCAAACTAGAATTCCTCTAAGTTGTCCACACCATAAAATGAAAAGGTAGTGCTTTTGGATTGTTTTTTGTTCTAATTTGAATCCAATTCAAAATAGAACCAAAAGGAGAATATTTTTGAGAGAAAATGGAGAAAAATTTTGTGGCTTTTGTGGTGGTTATGATGGATATATGTGTAGTTTTTGTATATCACATACAATTGAATTCAAAATTCAATAACTACTAAGTTTGCATCCAAGACAACCTATACAACCATATTCATATAACCTCCAACCATGATGAAATAACTCCTCCATCATGTTCATCATGGTGAGGAGTTTCAACTCCTTCTTAACTTGCTCCAACCACCCTCAAATGGGCTTCGACTTCAAATATGCACCGGGCTCGATTTAATCAGATTAAATGAAGCCCAACCAAAGTTCATTGATTCATTTAATCCAATTAAATAAATCTAAGACCAAATACTAATTAATTGATCCAATCAATTAATTAAGCCAAACCTAATAAATTAATCTAATTAACTTAAAGGTGTTAAGCCCAAAAAAATAATTAATCCAATTAATTAATTCTTGAGCCATCCATAAAATGAAATGCTAAATAAATGATCCATTCATTTTTATATATTCTCCTTTAATTAATTAAATCCAATTAAATTAATTTATTTATTCTTGAATTAATTTCAAATTAATTCTACCAATTCTATAGTGAATTATGTGTGACTTTTTAGGTTCACCCTCTGCTAGATTTGGGTATTTATGCCCAACACAAATAATTAATTAAAGGGGACAAATTTGAGGGGTTCTAATTTGGATCCTAAAGAGAACAATGCACATTGCCGCTCAACTATAGAAACAAAAGGTAAGGTTTCAATTTTGTTTCTATATTTTTGTTTCATCCTCTAGCCACTTGTGTAACATTGTTATTTATTTATTATTATGCTTTTGACAAACACCAAATGCCCGAAAATTTTAAAGGAAATACCCCTTTGAACCGATTTTAAATAATTTTTTATTTCACGCTTCTGCCGCGTTCCTGGGCCATACCGATTCTTCCAGTGGTATCAGAACCCGATTCGGTATTGTGGCTTTAGAATTAACATGTTATTATGTGTTGAAAATGAACAACGTGTTTAATATGCTTTTGTAAAGCATGTTTTATAGCTTTGTAGCATGATTGTCTGTTTAGAAAATGTGTATTAATTTTGATTTTAAATTATGGATATCTATGCATTTTTTGAAATTTGGATTTTCTGTAAATGCATGGTTTTATTGCAGAAATTAAAAAAAAAACAAATTTGAAATTTGGAGTTGTACGGTCGTTCACTGGTAAGCAGGGCGTGCGGTAGGGGCAAGCGCCCAGGGGCGGCTGTGCGTGCATGCTCGCGTGTGACCGGCAGCAGACGGCCATCTGCAGTTTCGAACAGTTGGGCCGTTTTGTGCCGTTTTTTCCGGAAAATTGGATTTTCTTATTTTCTGAAATTTTTTTGAAATTATTAATTAAGGAAAATTTTAATTTTAGTTAAATTGGATATTTCTATATTAAATTGTGCCTTAAAATAAATTTGGAAATGGTTTCCAAGCGAACAAAAGAAAATTTGTACATTGGATGTATGGATGATATCAATTTTTTAATTGCATTATTAGTATGCTGTTTTTTTAATTTAATTATATTTTATTTGATATTTGATAATGGATATCAATTGTTAAATACATGTTTATATTTGATATAAATGTCTTAATTATTGTATATTGGATAAACAATGGGGATGATCAAAAAGCCCATTGGTTGAATGTATGGCTTATTTTATGTTGTGAGGCCTGCATGCCTCTTTGTCTTGATTCCTTCTTTCATTTTTTAGCCTTGGAATAATAAAACTTGCTTTCTTCCTCCTTTTGTACTCCCCACAATTTTTGATTGGGGTTTCCAATTTCAGTTGTAATGAGAGTAGTTAGCATTGTGAGGTTTATTTATTTTGAGTAAATGTAAGCTTCCAAGAAGAGGAAGGCCTAGGCCCGTTGGACGGTGCTCGGCGGAACTCATGACGGAAGAAGAACAAAGAGGAAGGCCCATTAAAATGGTAATGGGTTATTATTTTGTAATAGTTAGGGCCATACCCTAAATTGACCATAGACTCGCTGCGAGCTCAGTGGGTCACTTAGGATTGGGCTTGTGAGCATCCAACAGGGGCGTGCTAGGCTTGTTTTGCATGTGGTGTAGGTTTTTTTAATATTTAGAGGATGATGTGTTTGGAATGCATCTGTTTATACTCAATGATTAAAACTGATGTATGCAAAATCTTATAATAATGACGTTCGGTTACAGCAAACTTAACTCTTACTTGGATGGTCCAAGTTAAATATTAAGCCCATATTGGATTAAAATTCAAATGGTTTGATTAGATCCAAGCCTTCCATCCACAACCACGTCGTGTGGATGCTACTTTCACCCGTTCGTGGTCTCACGAGTCGTGGCACGTTTGGAATTAAAGAAAGGTACACTATTGTTGTGAGCGAATAGAATATACTCCTGTCTCACAAGTCGTGGGGGGCGGCAGTTGAGATATTCATTTGGTTGATGGGTCGGGCCTAACGTGAGTAGCGTGATTCGCTTGGAGTCGTCGGGATCACGTGAAGAGGTGAGGCAAGATAACTTGGGGATCTCACTAAATGAGAATGGTATACGTTACCACCCACAAAATCTTTTTCCATGTGAATCATAAAAGTGGGGTATGGAAAATTCCGTTTGTGGACTCCAAGCCCACAAAAAAATGGTTTCCCGAAAACCTCACTTGAGAGTGGTGGGCTTTTTGAAGAAATAGTGGGACGATTTAATGACTGAAGACCAAGTTTTAAACTTGATATATAATATTACAATAATCTACTAAATTTCTATTTACATTTGATGTTAATCTCTAAGAATCCACTCACTGCAACACTTGAGATTAATAAATTTAACGAAACAAACTACAAATGATTGGCTGTGAAGTTTTAAGATTGTCCTAAATTTTGAGAACCAGACCTATGTTTTGGATAGGTCTCTTCCTCGGAATTTGCCGGAAGGGTCCACATGCGAAGAACATTTGACATTCGAGTAGTGGCATGAGGACAACTGGCAGGTTCGCAGTATCGTACTGGGGTCAATGATGAATGACATCCAGAAATAGTACGGTAGGCATGAGATGTCCAAGCGATAATGCTCCGCATAAGCCAGGTTATGCGGTTATCGGGCTGACATATTGGATATGCTGTGACAAAGGCATTTTTCAATGCCAAGATGAATGAAGGGTCTTCTGTACGAGAGCATGGGGTTAAGATGCTATCCCTTGTGGAGAAGCTCAAGGACCTCAAGGCTGATCTTGAAAAATAGATGTACATTGATGTGATCCTTCAGTCTCTTCCTCCCTACGTTGACCCGTTTATCGTGAACTATAAAATGAATGGACTTGATAAAGACCTTCATGAGTTGATAAATATGTTGGTCTAGTACGAGGCAATGATTGAAAAGTCTGTGCCGTTGGTATTGGTAAGGGAGGCTTCGACCTCAGAAGCGAAAGGCAAAGGCGCCGCACGCTGGAGGAGGAAGAAGGGTAAGACAGAATCAACTATTGCAAGCACTCAGAATGCTCTTGTTGCCCAGTTGGGCATGGTCAAAGGGAAAAGGAAGGCGGTTCGGCAGTCATGAATTCCAAAAGATGTTTGCATTAATTTTCATGAAAAGGGGCAATAGAAGAGAGAGAGTTCATCCTCTAGAATCAACGTACAATTTATTATTGAGTCTTAACATGACTATTACTACACTTCTTTGGTATTGGATACTAGCTGTAAAGCTCAAATCTGCAAATAGTTTGCAGGTGGTTAAAAGGAGTAGAAGGCTAAGACAAGCAGTTTTGAAACTTAGCAATGACAGGGCTATTGGTTTTGGGTTAAGAACTAGATAGTCTGAGCTGTTAGTGATCATGTGAGGATAAAGTTGATAGGATATAATTATGTAACCTAGCATGATAAAATTATATTTTTCCATTTTTGAACAATATGGATGACATGATTTTTACCAATGATGGTTATTTCATTTGACAAAGAATGGTTATTCTTGTCTGCTAAGATTGTTTACGTACTTATTTCAGCACTATCTCGTAATTGGATTATTAATGCTCAAATCAAATGGTTCAAATGGATAATCAAGATAAACTCACAGATCTGGCATGGGAAGGTAATTTACATTTCTCTAGTTAGGATAAGAAAGTTGGTGAATTCAACGAGTCTAGAAATAGACAAGTTGAGTATACAAGCTTGCAAGTCCTTACAAGTCCTTCTTGCAAGCTCTTTGTAGGACAAAGTGTGATTGCCAATGGTCTATGAGTCACTGAATACACAGAGCCAGAAGGGGGTTCACAAGTCTAAGGACCCTTGGAATGTTCGGAGAATTAGACTTGAAGTGGAGAACCAAACTGGTTGCAAAAGGAGTTCTTGAAATATCTAACTAGAATGGAATTCTCACTCATAGAGTTCTTCCTTAGAGCGCCACAATCGAACAGTGGTCTCTGATAAGGGAGGGATCGAACCTTGTTGGACTTGGTTCGATTGTTCTTTCACTGAACTACCTTGGCCTATATGGTATGGCAAGCCTGTTTCCACAATGTACTTTAGTATATGACATGGTCCTACATACATTAAGGGACAAGTGGGAGGCAAATTAGGTTTGTACAGGTTCATTTCTTATCCTAAGGGAAATTGGATTTCATTGGATAACTGACATGAGCAGTAGCTCCTTGAGGAATCAAGTGGAGAGAAACCTCAGTCAAATGTAGCAAACATCATTTGTAATCGAATTCTTCCACGAACTCACTATATTCCAGCCTCCTAAGGGATGACTAGAACACCTCAGTTACCTAATAGGTACAGGTTTCTGAGTCTGATCAGTCAATTGGATTATGATCCAAAGACAAAAGGAGAAGCGATGTAGGCCATCTTGTTGGATGAATGGCTTGGAGCCATGAGATTCGACATGAAGTACAAACTAGGTTTGAAACTTCTTGTAGCTGGAATATTAGTTTAGACAAAGTCATGTAGGATATGACTGAGGTCGAGAATGAGTTAGAAGGTCAGTGGGAGCTTGGTTGTGTTCCTAGCGTTTTAGGTGTGAACATCTTACTCATTTGGAATGATGTGAAGATGTTGGGAAACACTGAAGCACAAACATTATTCATGCAATTCTCCATGAAGGAATTAGATTCCTTCCCTTATCATAGGATTAAGATTTCCAAGACTCAGTTTTAGTGGACATATGAGGAGCTTAGAAAGATGTTTGACATCCCCTATATCTTTTGCCGTTGACAACATGTGTATGTGGTCCGATACAGTAGACCGAATGTAGTGTGTGCTTTGAGCATAACAATGGATATCGGGAGTGTATTGAGAAGGCACTGCATAGCAGTTAAGATAACTCTTTAGTACCTGAATAAGGATTAAAGAAGCGTTCTTGATGCAATTCAATAGGGAGTTGATTCTGGAAGGCTATGACGATACTAGCTTCTAGTTATATGTGAATAGTGACTAGTCTCAATTTGAATGTGCATTCAGATTTAATGGTGATGTGGTGGCTTGGAATGGTTTCAAGCGGGATTCCACAATGGTTTTCACCATGGAAGTCAAATGTATAGTGACTTTAATAGTTGCTCAGTAAGTTTTTTGGATGAAAACCTCATCCAATGGTTGAATGTGGAGCCTAGCATGGCCAAGCCAATAGTTACTTGGAGGATAACAACTAGGCAACGACACAAGCAAAAGGGCCGAGATCTCATCACAGATCCAAGGAATATTCTTAGACGTCGCCTTCAGTTTGGAACGATGGTAGGAGGAGGTTACGTGCGATTCAAACGCATCATTTTTGCAGAAAATATGGTACATCCGTGAGACCGAGCAGGTATCGCAGATTGCTCACTCAGATAGGTCTGAGGGGTATGGGCAATTGGCTTTAGGTCAAGTGGGAGATTGTTAGAAATGGTGACCAGAAAGCCAATTGGATTGACAGGGTTGGGAACCATTTAGCAATCTTTATGAATGTGATATTATCTTGATGAATGTAGTAAGCATTCATCTGTGGAACTGTGTGTTTGTTGTGCTTACTTTTTACGTTGAATGGTGTTTTAACATCATAACAAATGCCCACAATCTAATTGAACAACCCATGTAGTTGGGCTGCACATTTGATGGCAGCTATGAAACCAACTTCTGAGAATTGGTTTGAAACGTTCAAAGTCGAGGACCTCGAGACTGGGCATCGAGAGTCCTATAGAGACTTGCACTAAGTATTGCATTCATTGAATGAGTGATGTGTTTAATCAGCGACAGACATGGGATGTCTATGCAATTTTAGTGGATTAGTTGACAAGGTTGTTAGCTAATTGACATATAATTTAAAAAATAAATTACCAACTATATAATATTTTTTTTATTATTGCAATTATAAATCTGTTCTTTACAATTACTCCCAATTATTAATACCAAAAACAACATTATTATTATATTTTTTTTTGATAAAAAATGATAATCATATCATTTTGTCTCAATATCAACAATTACATTCGTATATCGATCAACAATATTCATATCACAATTAGCGGCAAAATATCACAATGAACTCACATAAAAAATTTAATAAATTATCCATATATTTAGTGGGAGTCGAAGCATGAATTTGTATTTGTTCACGGGATTTCAATCTCAACCATCAGGACTTGATGAATTGTGTAAGTATTATTGACTAAATTTTGTTTGTTATCCTAACAATGATTGACCATCTTGTCCGACAGAAAGCGGACTTTGTAACTTTAATACGACGAGTCTATGTATCTCTATTTTTACTTTACTTTTCACATTTTATTTCATTAATTAGAGGTTATAATGTCATATATCAAAAATTTATAAATTCTCCTTTCTACACACACGACATATCGTCTCTAATGATTCAGACTGTTTCTTTCTGGATGTACTTTTTTAACATTCTACATGCATGAAAAACATTTATCCTATTAGAAGCTTCAAACGGGAATCATGGAAGCCTTGGAGGCTTGGTCGGTATGACTTGAATTCCCAGCTCCGATAGTACAAGATTAGTCCTTGGACTTGAGAAATCGTGATAGTAGCATGGATATGATGGCATATCTTGGATGTGGCGAGAGATGTCTGTGTCTTCGATATGGTCATTATAAGTTTTTTCCAGTGCAGTCGGATTATGTATTGAGGACAGTTGATTTCAAGATAGAAGCCGTCCCCTATCAGTATATGATGGATAAATCTCTTATGCGCTTTGAGATAGTTTAGACTCTCCAAGTATATGGCCATAGCGATTGGTCGATTAGGAAATGATTTCCTTTGTCGATCAATAGAGTATTTAGCATAGTTTTCTGGTCCAGGATGGGAACCGTCGCCCAATTCCATATCCTAGACTAAGGCCGGGAGATGGTCGATGGAAGGACCATACCTGTATGGAGCTCGAGAGCCTAAATGTTCATGCCAACATTCACCTAGTCTTTAGTACGATGGACCGTTCCTAGACGTGACGGGCATTTTTGATTAATGGTTAATTGTAATAATTAATTAAATTAGATTTAATTAATTATTTATGTTGGACATAAATGCCCATGTCTAGCTGAGTGTGAACCTAAAAAGTCACACACAAATCACTATGGAATTGGTGTAATTAATTCGAGAAGAAATGAATTAATTTAATTGGATTAAATTAATTCAAGGAGAATATATATAAATGATTAGATCATTTATTTAATAATCCATTTGATGGATGGCTCAAGAATTATTAATTGAATTAATTAATTTTTGGCTTAGCACCTTTAAATTGATTGGATTAATTTAATTAATTTCGCTTAATTAATTGATTGGATCAATTAATTAGAGCTTGGGTTTAGATTTATTTAATTTGATTAAATAAATCTTTGGACTTAGTTGGGCTAAAATTACTTTAATTCATTATTGTCCAATGGACTTTTGTTGGGCTTGATTTAATTTGATTAAATCGAGCCCGGTGCATATTTGAAATTCAAGCCCATTTGAGGGTGGTTGGAGCAAGTTAAGGACGAGCTGAAACTCCTCACCATGATGAAAATAATGGAGTGGTTATTTTCATCATGGTTGAAGGTTGTGTGCATGTGTGTGTATAGGTTGTCTTGGAGGCAAACTTGGAGGTTATTGAATTTTGAATTCAATTGTATGTAATATACAAAAACTACACATATATCATGAATAACCAACAACAAAACCCAAATGTTTCTCCTTTTTTCTCTCCAAAACTGTTCTCCTTTTTGTTCTATATTGAATTGGATTCAATTTAGAACATAAAACATTCCAAAAGCACTAATCAATAGTGTTTGTTTGGAGTTATTTTTTCTTCTAATTCTTTGTTCTATCTAGATAGAACAAGAACTATATCTCTTCCTTAGTATGGTGTGGACAAATTAGAGGAGTTCTAATTTCTATCCTATAGTGAACGGGAGAACATAAAGGGAACAATGGACGTTGCTGCTCAACTATAGAGACAAAAGGTAAGGTTTCAGTTTTGTTTCAATTTTTTTAGTTTCATCCTCTAGCCACTTGTCTTGCATTGTTATTTGTTTATTATTATGCTTTCGACAAACGCCGAACGCCCAGGAATTTCAAAGGGAACACCCCTTTGAACTATTTTTAAATAATTTTTTATTTCACGCTTCCGCCGCGTTCCCGGGCCATAACGATTCTTTTATACCCAAGGTTGGTGAATAAAATGATCATGAAAGCTACGGGAAATGCGAGTGGATCAGCTTGGGAGCGCGCAAGCTGAAGCGGTTAAATAAAATTGCGTGAATTAAAATCGAAGCGTAATAAAACCATGAATCCAAGGGGTGTACCCTTGGAGTTCCTGGGAGTTTGATATATTCAATAATAATAATAATAATAAAAAATGGGGCTAATGCTAAAATCAAAACGAGAGGTATATAAATCATAAATCAACTTAAATATGGGCTTGCATTAGCCGATTTTATTAAATAACAAGGCCCAATAATTTTAATTAAATCTAATTTAATTAAAGCCCACCTAATTAAGCCCATCATATATTTAATCCAATTAAATATATGAGCCTAATGAGCCTTTGTTAATTAATAAGTCCAACTTATTAGATAATAAGGGTAAGCCCGATATCAATTGAGCCTATTAAATTATTCTTGGGCTCCTCTGTCAATGGATCCCTCTTACATATATAAGTAATCCAATTACTCACAGAATTAATTCCTCGTCCCTTCTCGGTGATTTGTGATCTTATCTGTGCAGGTTTGTCGAATATCTGAAAAAACTACGTAGTACTATTTCTATGTCCTGTTGGAACAAAAGGGCTTTGTCTCGAGGAATGCAATATTCTTTGAAAAGGATTTTCATACAGATAGCTGACATGATGAGGAACTGCTTGAAGAGTCAAGTGAGATACCTCATCAGGATAATGCGACGCCATCTGTACCTACGGTTCCCAATGACAGTGCTCCAATTCTTCATAGGTCAACCAGAGTATCCCGACCACCTGATAGGTATGGATTCTTAGGTTTGACTAGTCAATTAGATAATGATCCAAGAACATACAGAAATACAATGTCTTACATTGGCTCGGATAAGTGGCTTGAGGCCATGAGATCCGAAATAAACTCGATTGGTTGAAACCAAGTCCGAACCTTTGTGGACCCAATTAAAGGCGTTAGGTCAGTTGGTTGAAAATGGGTCTATAAACGTAAGCTTAGAGCTGATTGCTAGGTTACTACCTCCAAGGCTAGGGTCATGGCAAAAGGATACATTTAACAATGAGGTCGACTTTAAGAAAACCTATTCGCCCGTGGCCATGACCAAGTCCATTCGGATACTGCTTTTCATAGCAGCATGGTATGACTGTGAGGTATGGCAGATGGACGTCCAAATAGCCTTCCTGAATAGCTTCGTTGAGGAAGAGATCTATATGGATCATCCGGGAGGTTTCATCTCTGCTGGAGACGAATAGAAAGTCCGTTGTCTGTAAAGGTCCATTTATAGCCTCAAACAATCTTCTCGGAGCTAGAACATGCATTTTGATGAAGTCATACTGGGATACGATTTCATCAAGAACGAGTCTGATCCTTGTATATACAAGGAGATCAGTGGGAGCTCAGTTATACCTTTTGCTTTATGTCGACGACATCTTGCTTATTAGGAATAGTTCAAGATGATGGAAAACATAAAAGCATGGTTGTCCACTTAATTTTTAATGAAGGATATAGATGAAGCTTCCTACATCCTTGGCATTAAGATCTACAAGGATAGATCTAGAAGGATGTTGGGATTAACCAAATACTCGTACATTGAGAAAGGCTTGAAGAGATTCAAGATAGAGAACTCGAAATGAGGATTCCTTCCAATGCGGTATGGGATTAAGTTGTCCAAGATATAGACTCCCAAGACTGATGTGGAAGTTAAGCGAATACATCCCCTATGCTTCCACCATTGGCAGTATTCAGTATGTTGTCTAATGACTAGGCCCGACGTTGCACTGGTGAGGTACACTGGAGTACGGTCAAGACCACACTAAAGTACCTAAATGGACTAGAGATATGTTCTTGATCAACGATGGTGGGGAATTGATATTAGAAGGCTACAACGACGCTAGCTGCCAGTCAGATGATGATGATGCAAGTCCCGGTTAGATTTTGTATTCAAGCTGAATGGTGGTGTGGTTACTTGAAAAAGTTCCAAGCAGGTGACCGCAATAGATTCCACCATAAAAGCTGAATACATAGCAGCCTTAGAAGCAGCTAAGGAAGCGGTTTGGATCAAAAACTACATCCAAGAGTTGGGTGTAGTGTCTAGCATTGCTGAACC